>NW_025361185.1:0-1411 GCF_016433145.1 Gracilinanus agilis
TTTTTTTATATTGAGAATGCTTTCATTGCTCAGTAATCCTTTTCTGGTCTCCCTAGCTGCTAATACCTTCCTTTATGAGATTATCTTTCATCAGTTCTATAAACATCTAATATATATTTAATTTTTTCCATGTTGTCTTCTCTATTAGAAATGTATGATCCTTGAGGACAGAGACTGCTCTTTCTTTCTCTTTGTATCCTTGGGACTTGGCACAGTGCCTGACACATAGTAGTTGTTATATAAATTAAATAAATTTATGTGTGTGTGTGTGTGTGTATAATTCTCTTCCTTTTTTCCCATAAGTAAAATAATCTCATGGATGAGGGAGCACTCAGAACCTGGAGGAATAATGAAGGGAATCATTCAGAATCTGTCCCTGGTCCCATTGGGCTAATCTGGTCCTTGGACAGCAGGAACCCAGGCCATGCCCTGGGTAATGCTTGAAACCCTACTAAGAAGTTAGAATCTATTAGACCTTGTGTTCTGCTAGTCTTATTTCCAAGTACCCAGAGCTTCCTCCATCCTCCATCTCCCAAAAGCATGAGTTGGCCTTTCCTAGAATGTCTACTTCCTAACACCCTCCTCAAAAATACCTTTTACATGTGAGAAGATCTTTGATTACATCAATGTGGGCATTCCCTCCCCACAATGCAGATTACCATTCCTTTCCACCCTCCTTAACAAAAGAAATCATCATCTGCTAACCATTCAATGAGCACTTACTATGTACAAAGTTAGAGGCATCTTGGCATAGTGGATACAGTGCTGTCCATTTCATCCAAAGTACAAAAGAGTAAATAATTTGCACACAATAGGGGCAACAACTCAATTCTGGAACCTATGACTATGATTTTTTTTTAATCCCTCCCTTCTGTCTTAGTATAAGTTCTAAGACAGAGAAGCAAGAGCTAGGCAATTGAGGTTAAGTGACTTGTCCAGGGTCACACAAGTAGAGTGTCTGAGGTCAGATTTAAACCCATGTCCTCCTGACTCCAAAGCCTGGTGCTATAACCATTGTGCTGCCTAATCACTCCTACCTTGACCTTTAAGAGAGCCAAGAGCTAAGAAATCAATGAACACTTTCATGTTTGCCCCACGATTAGGTGGCTCAGTGCCAGACCTGGGGTCAGAAAGACCCGAGTTCAAACCCAGTCTTGGATACTTACTAGTTGTGTGATACTGGACAAATCTCTTAATCTCTGTCTGTCTCAGTTTTCTCATCAGTAATATAAGATAATAAAAATACCTACCTCCCAGGGTTGTCAAGATAAAATGAAATCATATTTAACACAGTACCTGCCATATAGTAGGCACTTAAGAATTTCTTCCTTTCTTTTTTCCCTTTTTCTCTTTTTCTCTTACCTCTTACCCTTCCTTCCTTCCTTCCTTCCTTCCTTCCTTCCTTCCTTCC
>NW_025361186.1:0-2760 GCF_016433145.1 Gracilinanus agilis
TATATATATATATATATATATTGGAATATATATATATATACGACAAAAAGAAAGACAGAGAAAGTATATATGTATATATATGACAGAGAGAAAGAAAGAGAGAATATATGACAGAGAGAAAGAAAGAGAGAATGACAGAGAAATGACTAGTTGAAGCTAGTGAGTAGGAAACAACAGATGTGGAAACCCTTGGCTTTTTTTCCTTTCTTCATTTCTTTTTCTTTCCTTCCTTCCTTCCTTCCTTCCTTCCTTCCTTCCTTCCTTTTTTCTCTTCCTTCTAATTCTCCACCCACAAACCCTCCCCAGTCTCACCAATCTTAAAATTGGGTGGAAGAAAAAAGCAAAACAAATATTTAACATTTCCTAGATTTTTCCATTTTGCCTTGGAGAATGGAGAGTATTTCACCTATTTAGGAGGCAGTATAGTATAATAGGGGAAAATACTGACCTTATAGTCAGGAAATACAAAGATTTGAATCTCACCTCTGACAATTAATTGCTAGATGTATTCCTGTGAACAATTCACTTAACCTTTTTCAGTGACCTTATCTGTAAAATGGTGGGGAATAATGCCCATGGTCCCCAACTTCACAGGGATAACATTCAATAAAAGGGATAATGCATATATAGTGTTTGTAAATTTGCTAAAAGATTATGGAAACATCCCTAATTAACTCTCTTTTTAGGGCCACTTACCATAATTTCCTCTACAAATATCCCTTTTTGTTTGTTTTGTTTAATAGATTTTATTAACACTTTCCTTCATGTGTAGTGCTAAAGATAGGAATTGGACCTGTGATTTTATTAGGTCAGAGAATGCCTACATGACAAAATGTCCTCTCTGAGTGCAGGACTGCCCCTTCTCCACAATTTATAATTTTAGAAATTTGCCTGGAGCAGTTGTTCTCAGTGTGGTCCAAGGACCCCTGGAGGTTCCTAAGACCTGTTAAGGTTCTGTAAGGTCAAAATTATTGCATGATCATGCTGAACTACTACTTGTCTATTATAATATTCCTCTCTTTTCCAGCTACATATCTGTGTGAGGTCACATTTTGTTCATATTCTTAGTGAAAACACATATCAAAACAAATTAAGAGCAGAAGCAGAGATGACAATTCAGCTCTCTTCTCTTAAGCTAGATATAAAAAGGGACTGGCAGATATACATAAAATGATGCTACCCTTCTCACTAATTTTTTATTCTTTTTGAAAAACAATTGTTTTTATAAAATATCATGTGAAAACGCAAGGGGTTTGCTATTATTTTTCAAATTAATAAATTTTGTTTAGTCATTTTTAGTCATGTTTGTCTCTTTGTGAACACGTTTGGACTTTTCTTGGCAAAGATACTTGAATAGTTTGCTATTTCCTCCAGAATTAATAAGTATATAATTTTAAATGTAAGTTTTAATTTCAATATGATCAATTTTGATAGCTCTAACTTATACAAACAAAAGCTCTGGGGAGCCTCAGTAAAATTTTTTCTAGATAAATTTTTAGATATTTAAGATATAAAAATTTAAGATATTAAGATATAAAAAATAAAAAAAGATAAATTTTAAGAGTATAGGGTCCCCAAATCAAAAGTTTGGGAACCTCTGGCCTGGATCATTGAAGGGTTAAAAAACTTGCTCAGGATTACTCAGTCTGTATGTAATAAAACACTGTGTTAGATTTGTAAGGAGGAAGACCTTAGTCTAAATCCCTTTATCTTGAAGTTAGTATTTTGTAGTTCTACAAATTTGGACATGTGATGGCCTCTTTGCTCCTCATGAATATGTATAATTATTTAAACAGCAAAAACCTAGCTCATTTTAACAGAAAGCAATAGATACCTACTATGTGTGAGGTGCTGAAACTCCAAAAAAAAAACAAAAAAAAAACAAACAAAAAAGGAAATGTCTGTCCCTGTCCTCTAGGAGGTTACATTCTAATTATGGAAAGCAAGTGAATAGACAAATAAATAATCAAGTACCTACTAAATAATATAAAGTAATTTCAGGAGGGAGGAAGTATTAACAAGAAGGGAGTCAAGTCAAGAAGCAGCTACGAAATACTTACTGTGTGCCAGACATTGTATTACTTTGATCTTTGTTTTCAAGATATTCCCAGGTTATCAATAAATCCCTTAAAAAATGTACTCAGTCCCTTCTTTCATCGGTGTAGGGTACTATGACTAGCATAAGGACTATATCCTTATAAACTTGGATGAATTTCATAAAAAAAAAAGAAAAGAAAAGAAAAACAACCTCTGGAGGAATAGAGACATTTCTGGGAGAGAGACTCACTGTTAAAAATTTATATCACTAATGCTTGCTACATAAGTCTGTTGTGACTGCACATGTATATCAGTGGATAGATTAATGGGCTTGGAGCCAAGGTGACATCTTCTTGAGATCAGATTTGGTCTCACAAAGAATTGGAAATTGGGGGGGATGTCCATCAATTGGGGAATGGCTGAACAAACTGTGGTGCATGTTGGTGATGGCATGCTTTTGTGCTATAAGAGATTATAAGCAAGATGATTTTAGGAAAAAGATGGAAGATCTGCAGGAACTGATGCAGAGCAAAATAAGTATAACTGAGAAAACATTGTACACAGAAACAGCAATAATTGTACGATGATTGTATGTGAAAACTTGGCTACTCAGCGATGCTATGACATTGGATAATCCTGAAAGACTTATGACTATGGCAGGGAATGCTATTCACCTCCAGAGAAAGAACTGTTAGAGCTGTCTCTCACACCAGTGTATTTGTG
>NW_025361187.1:0-3042 GCF_016433145.1 Gracilinanus agilis
CAATTGGGGTTAAGTGACTTGCCCAGGGTCACACAACTAGGAAATGTCTGAACTCAAATTTGAACCCAGGACTCTCATCTGCAGGCCTGGGGGCGGGGAGGGAGGAGCATTAAAATATAAGCTCTTTGAGGGCAGGACTTGTCTGTTTTTGTTTGTATTTGTACTCCCAAATAGGGAATATTTAAATACTTATTGACTGACTAATTGGAAGAAAACTCAGAGACTATTTAATTCAATGCCTTCATTTTGGTGATGACATCTAAAGAAGTGAGGTGATTTGCTTAAGGTCACACTGGCAATAAATGTAAATGCTTGGATTTGAACCCAGGGCTTCTGACCTTAGGGTCACTCCTGTTTCCACTATTAAGTGTACTAAGTTATATACTTGATTCAAAACCAACTCCTTTGATGTTAAATTTAGGCTTCCACACTGTTTCTGAGAGCATTAGGAAATGCCAGTGCATGTAGGTCCAAATGAATCCAGCCTCTCCAGGGAAGACTCCCCTTGCATGACATGGGAGATCTCTTTCCATCTAAGATACTGGTACCCAGACTTGGCACTTTTGCCCTTTTGATGAACCTCCTTTGCTTAGGGAAGCAGGATCTGTAGAGAACCTGAAAAATCTGTTTTTTTCCCTTCCCCATTTTTGGGGGAGGGTAGAGAAAAAGGAGGGATTAATAGATCTCTGCATTCCCTCCATCTGCTCACATTCCATCGTTTATATGCTACAATAAGGACATGTTTTCTGAAGAAAGTAATACTTGACTAAATTGTTCTCCTGACGTAAACCTGCAATTTAAAAATTATATAGATTTGGAGTACAAGTCAAAACAGGAAACACATTCCCCAAGTGGATAAAGATATTTATGAGTTAAAATATCTGCTGCTACCAAATTGTCTTGAAATTTCTGTTCCCTTCTCCTCAACTTAACAAAGACACCCTTTAATACACACACACACACACACACACACACACACACACACACACACACTTTCTCTCTCTCTCTCTCTCTCTCTCTCTCTCTCTCACACACACACACACACACACACACATACACTAAAAAAGAAAATAATGACCTGAATTTACTGCTCAAGAAAGGGTTAAAGGTTAAAGTGAGGTTACCTCAGAGAGGACTGAGGGAATAACCCTCACACCAGTTGTCACATAGCCCAAAAAGAAGACCTTGTAAGAGCTTTGGTCAAATCTTCGCATGCCATTGGTGGTCATGGTGTTCAGTTCCTTTGATTGTGTCCAACTCTTCGTGCCTCCATTGGGGGTTTTCTTGCCAAAAATCCTAGAGTGGTTTGCCATTTCCTTCAGCTCGTTTTACAGATGAGGAAACTGAGGCAAACAGGGTTAAGTGACTTGCCCAGGGCCACACAGCTAAGAAGTGTCTGAGACCAGATTTGAACCAAGAAAATGAGTCTTCCTTGACTAGTACTCTATCCTGCATGTAGATTTGAGAGCTAGAAGGAATCTTAGAGGTCATCAAACTTATATCCTTGCTCTTCCCTCTTTTCAGATAAGGAGAATAGTAGGCTTAGAGTCAGTTCAAATCCAGATTCAGATACTTTCAAGCTGTATAACTCCAGAGAAGTCACTTTACCTGTTTGTGTCAGTGTCCTCATTTTATTAATTTTTTATTTTTTTAAACTGTACCTTGCATCTCAGCATCAATCCTAACTATTGGTTTCGAGGCAGAAGATCCTCAATTTAAAATGGGGATAACAACTCCCAGAGCTGTGAAGATCAAGAAAAATATCATTACAACTACTACTACTATTACTAAAAGTAAAGTGTTTAGTACAGTTTCTGGTATGTGGTAGGTGCTCTATTCATGCTAAGTATTATTATTAGCAAGTTTCTGAGATAGAGCCTGAATTCAGTTTATCCTAAGCACAAGTCCTGCAGCCGCTCACTCTGTGAGCTTCCATTTCTATTTTCTCTAAGGTAGGACTAAATAAGCACCTGTACTATCTACCTCATAAGGCTATTATAGGAATATAATAAGATTGTTGATATGTGAAAAGAAAGTGCTTTGAGAATTTTAAATCGCTATATACACACAATGTTGGCTACTATCACATTTCCACCACTTAGAACAGGGGTCAGCAAAGTATGGCTCTCGAGCCATATCTGGCTCTTTTGAGGGTCATATCTGGCTCTTTCTGCAGGAGCCATAAAGTCCATTTTTTTTTCAGGTGCTGTTACAGGAGCCACACTGTGAGCACTGTACGGCTCTCACGAAATTACATTTTTAAAAATGTGGCGTTTATGGCTCTCACGGCCAAAAAGGTTGCCGACCCCTGACTTAGAGGAAACCAAGAATGCTTGAAACATATTAATAGGTAGGCCTGGCAAATTTATTCATGGCTTTCAGGGGCATTAATCCTAGTAGATTGGTGTTAGACTTCAACCAAAAATCCTGGAGTTTTGTAGCCAATGAAAGAGGATCAGTCAGTTTTCAGAAGTATTCGAAGTGTCTTTAATCACATCACCTGTAAATGTTCCCCTTTCCAGACTAAACTGTCTGCATCTTGGCAGTCTTTCCTTTTGGGGGCAGAAATGGTAAGCACCAACATGAGTAACACAAACACCCACATCAGAATTTATGTGGAAAAGCACTGCCAAGTTGTGGTTCACAACAAAGCCCACCTTGACCATGGATGAGATGAATGAAGACAGAGAGGTTCAAAGGCACCGCTGCTAAATGAAAACAAAATTTCTTAAAATTACACTGATTATTTTTCCAGATAAGCAGGTAATTCTTGGAGGTAATTTGGAGAGAATCTACAGCCATGTTTATTACAGGTTCATTTCAGAGAGCCAGGCTCTTTGCTCTAAAGGCAATTTCAAAGCAAAATTCTAAACAGTATTTTAGGACCAGGAGGAAATTATATGCATGATTTTACCTCCCAGGGATTTTTGGAGGATTAATGATAGTGAACAGGAAGCTTTGAGAGAAGTAATTCCCTGGGAAATACAGAGGGTATGAGAAATGTTTAGCAGATATGATTGCTTAGGCACTCAGTGGAAAGAC
>NW_025361188.1:0-1838 GCF_016433145.1 Gracilinanus agilis
CTTTACATCCTTCCTCCCTCCAATTTTTAACCCATCCTGTTCCTTTTTAATAAGGTATGTGCTTCCAAAGCCACATTCAAGTAATGGGATTTGAGCTCAGGAGATCAAAATGGTCTCTGAATTAGGATCTCCAATTACCTTGCTTGTTACCTGTACTATGTGCATTTATGCATTTATGACTAAGGTCATGAGTTTTGTTGCTAGTCTTTGCAGACCTTAAAGAACTAAGTAAACGCTAGCTATTTCTATCATTATTCCTACTGGGGAAAGTTAATATTAACCTGAACCCCTTTTTGGCACCCCAAGACAACCTTTGGATTTTAAGGGGAAAAAAGTTTGAGCTTAAGTACAAAGCTCCGAACTTGCTTCTCCCCCATTTGCTAAAAGTAGGGTACATTGAAGACAAATTCTTTGTTTATCTGTAAACAAGCCTCTTGAGAGGTGGAGCAATTAAATGAGCTAGGCAGAGCCAGATGGAAAAGTGTACACATGTGCTGTGTGGCCATTCTAAATGTCAAGTTTCCAGGCATGGATGGTGTTTCCTAGTGTTGGGAAGACTTTTCTCTTGTCTGGGCTGAGGTCAGAGTCCTCTGATCCAGGAGGCTTGGGAAAGGGACATCACAAAGAGCATAAATTTGGAGGAGTGGGGAGGAAATTGCTCTCTTCATTTGGAATCATGGACTGAGGAGGCATGAGATCTGGCTTGGGCATGACACAACTGGGCCTGGGGAGAAGGCTGCTGGTCACATGTGGCCAGTGTTTTTTCTTTCACTGGTCCACTTTTTACTATTTAACAAATAATTATAAATTAAGATATGATCTCCAGAGAATCTTAATCATAACACTATATTGTTACTACTCCCTATGGTATCTAGTTAATGGTCTATTGGCAGTTTTCTCTTTCCTCTACCTTTTAAATGTACAGGTTTAAAATAAATTGATTTGGCAAGATTATGGCTTTACCAGGTATAGTTTTACTGGCCTTTATTAGATCACACTTTATTCCTTGCCAGGAACCTGTTATTCTTATATTTTAAGCCATAATCCAGAAATCTGAATATTGTTCTCAGATGCCATTTTTTAAACCAGCTATCTTCTTCCTAAATTTGCCTTTCTGTTATGAAAGTCTTCCCTTTGAACAGCATCAGTGATTATAGATTTTTTTCAAGCTCTTGCCTCATCTAGGATTTTACACCATCAATCATTTCTTCTCGTGCATCTTCAGTCTCTCTTTTGCCACCAGCTCTTCCCCATTTGAGGAGTCCTAAAAAGGTCTTCTCTTGATCTTCTATGCTATCCAGCGACCCTCCCATCTATATATTTCTCTCTTATGATGAATTTTTTATCTTTATTTTATTCCAATAACAAATTTCCACATAAGTTTTCCAAAGTTACATAATTCATGTTGTCTCTCTCCCCTCTTGCCTCTCCCCTCCTAGTGCTGACAAGCAATTCCACTGGGTTATATATGTAATTCATGATAGAAAATTTTAAAAAGACATCTTCACCTAATGCCTCCACTTCCTCACTACCCACTCTTATCTCTGACACTCTGCCATCTGGCTCTCTTTCTTTTCTTTAAATTAGAGAGAAATTGTTCTAGGTTACTCATGACCTTCTAAACAACAAATCCAGTGGCTCTTGTCCAATCTTCATTCTCCTTCATTTCTCCAAAGCTTCTGACATTGTTGGCCATCCATTCCTGTATATTCTTTTCTCCCTTGGCTTCAGAAGCTCTATACCTTTTTTTTTTTTAAAGCCCTTACCTTTCATCTTAGAATCAACACTAAGTGCAAAGGCAGAAGAGTGGCACGGGCGAGGTAATTAGGATTAAGTGA
>NW_025361189.1:0-1483 GCF_016433145.1 Gracilinanus agilis
CCCAGGCTTCCTTATTAATGGATGTAAAACACAACTCTAGACCCTCACAGATCACAACATTCTAGGGCCAATTCTGGAGTCTGTCTATACAATTTCAAGCTTCTCCAGCCTGGCATTCAAGGCCTCCACAACAGCCTCCAACCTATCTCTCCAGCCTTATCTCTTAAGTCTCCCCCATACATACACACACTTACTCCTGTAAAGCCCACCTTATCCATGGGCCAGTGAGCCTCCCCTTCCCTTGATCTCTTTCCAAATCTACCCATTGTTCAAGGCCCTTCCTAGGAAAGTTTTTCTGTAGTCCACACAGATCTCCTCATTCCCTGACCTCTTCTGGCCCTGTTGGGCAAAAGGTTTCATTTAGTCTTTTGTTCTCTAAAGCCCACCATAAGGCTGTGAAGAGTGGAGACAGGCAGTATCTACTGGAACCCATCCACGTCCCAGCATAGAAAGACCCCCGTACTCAAGATCAATCTTGCTCAGGGCCCGCATGGACATCCCCAAAGGCCCTTCCAGGCCTCTCCCTGATAGCCAGGCCCCGTGGTTCAATTCCCTCAGCTCCCCAGACCACAGGCAGGAGGGGTGCAGCAGGGCCAGGTGGCAAATGATCCTTGCTCACCCTTATCTCTTCCCCCCAAGAAAGGCAGACCTTCTTACAAAGGAAGACCCAGCACCCCGGCAGGGAGTGGGTAGGGCCTCTCTGAGAACAACTCATACACTGGCAGAGGGCAGAAGAAAAGGAGCTCAGGCCTGCCTGGGGGCAAAGCCAGAAGGTGAGGAGCTTCCTGGGGTGGGACAGAATGAGTGGCCGAAAAGGCAGGTGAGCCGGGAGGTAGGTGAACACCTAGGTTTGGGGCCCTAGTGAAACATGGGCCCAGCCAAGGGGTGAGAGCCCACCTTGGGCCCCCGGCTTCCTGGCTTCCCTCAGCTTCCTGCTCCCTAAGGCCTCCACAGGCCCAGAAGAACCCAAGTCCTGGCCGGAGTCACAGGTCTATACATCCACCCTGCCACTGAGAACTTCCCAAACTCAAAACCTGAGGCGCAGCCGCTCAGAAAGGCGCAGCTGCCTGAAATGTGTTACTATGAGAAAGGGCATGGCCAGGGAGGGGGGAAGCTCTATTTTGGCAAAAGTGGGTTTGCTCAGCGGCCCAAGAGACAGGCAGGCCTCCTTCCTTCCCAACTCCATCATGATTCAAGGCGGTGGAACCTGGGTTAGCACAGAGGCAAGGGAAACCCAGGGAAATACCAGAGGGGCCCCCAAGATCCCGGGCACACACATCCTCCTTTCTCTCTTCTGCCACCATCCCTGCCCACCCCCAAGCTTCCCTGCAGTGCTGAGCACACAGACACAATGTGGGGCTCTCTTCTCGGCCCCTTCCCAATAAAAAAATGCCCCCAGCCCCTACTCCAGCTGCCTCTTCTCCTGACAGCTGCTCCCCCCTCCCGGAGCTCCCCATTCTCAACTGCCCCAGCTCCTAATCCT
>NW_025361190.1:0-1005 GCF_016433145.1 Gracilinanus agilis
CACCCAGATCTTGCACGCACGCACGCATTTCCAAAGCTGTATGGAGGCTTAAGAATGAATGTCCTGCCCTGAAAGGAAAGAGAATTTCGCACTCTTTCCCTCAGCCTCCTTTCCAACAGGGAGTGAAAGGGCCGGGACCGGGGCCGGGGCAAAGGCTGGGGCCGAGGGCTGGGCAAGAGAACGTTAAATGGGTCCCTCTTTCTCCCACTGCCAAGATGCTCCACCCCTATCGCGCCCCACCTCCCCACACCTTAGCCAGAGGCCCAGTCCCCCCGGACAGGAAGAAGGAAGAAAACTGACTAGAACAGACAGGGGTCTCCATCTCTCAGTACGTAGCCCCCGAATTCTGGAGGTTTCCTTCAATCACCCCAAAATAAATGCAGGAAATCTGAGAGGGGAGACGGGGAGGCAAGGAAGGGTCAAGCCACTTCCCTTCTCCAGCCTCTCGCAGGGAGCCGCCCTGGGTCCAGTCCTTCGGGGCTGGGCCCCCTCCTCAGCCCCACCTCTTAGCCCGCCCCTCTTTCCCAGCTCCGGGAACCCAGGTCTGCAGGGAGATATCGGCGGCCCAGTCCCCAGCGGGAGTGTCCCCGGTGCACGTGTTCGGGGGCGGAGCGCGGCCACGTCACCAGCCCCGAGTAACCAACAAGCTTGGAACACAGACACACGCAACATTCCAGGCGAGAGCGAGTTTGGAACGCGCAGACCCTTCACATTCCATCCGCCCGGGGAGGGGGCCCGA
Source organism: Gracilinanus agilis (assembly GCF_016433145.1). Classification (NCBI taxonomy): domain Eukaryota; kingdom Metazoa; phylum Chordata; class Mammalia; order Didelphimorphia; family Didelphidae; genus Gracilinanus; species Gracilinanus agilis. The sequence continues at coordinate 740 of NW_025361190.1, forward strand.
GGCCCGGGAAGGGGGAGCCCGGGATGAGAGGGGTCCTATCCTGGAGCCCGGAGGGCTTCCCCGGGGATCCAACCGCCCCCAGCCCCCGACCCCCCAGAGTCCACCCCAGCCAGCTCGGGGGGCGGGGTCAGGCGGGGCCGGCCGGGGATCATATGACAAGCGATGTCATTTCATTCTGCAAAGGCCGCCCCCGCCCCCAGCCGCGCGCAGCCCAGCCGGGGGGCCCCCACGGCCAGGGAATCAGGGGAGCCTCTCGGCGTAGAGTA
>NW_025361191.1:0-1466 GCF_016433145.1 Gracilinanus agilis
TGTTTCTAGTACAATGTTAAATAATGGAGGTGATAATGGGCATCCTTATTTCACTCCTGATCTTATTGGTAATGCTTCTAATTTATCCTCATTGCATATGATGCTTGTTGATGGTTTTAGATATATAATGTTTATTATTTTTAGGAAAGGTCCTTCTATTCCTATACTTTCTAGTGTTTTCAATAGGAATGAGTGTTGTATTTTTGTCAACAGGTTTTTCAGCAATTTATTGAGATAATCATGTGATTTTTGTTTGTTAGCTTGTTGATATAGTAAATTATGTGGATGGTTTTTCTAATGTTGAACTATCCTTGCATTCCTGGTATAAATCCCACTTGATTGATTTCTGGGTTAAGATGGTGGCAGAGTAGAAGCAGCTGCTTTACCTCTCCTAACCCACACAGATAGGACTCCTCAAGAGGACATAAAAACAAATCCAGATAAACGAAGGGACCCCACAACAAGGCACAGCATTGAAGGTACGTGGGATCAGGGCTATCTTTCCATGCTATAAGGGGGTGAAATAGCTCTCACTAAAATGGGAGCTGAGCAACCCTCCCCCACTAACCCCCCTCACCACCTATAGTGTCAAAACCAGCGCACACAAGTAAGAGTTTGAGTTTGGGGCATTCATTAAGTTCTTGGCAGCTACCTGGGATCACCAGGGCCTGCTCCTGAGAGCAGCAAGTCTTAAGACCCCAAGAGGCTAAAGAACACGGACTTTGAACACAGACCTTGAGCTCAGACCCTGGCCTCGGACCTTGGGTGGGGATCTAGTGCGGAGGGTTGCCTGACTGTGGAAGCAGCTCCCTGAGACTCTTAAAGGAGCTTCGGGCAGAGGAGCAAGCAAGGGGACCACCAGGAGGCTTGACCCTGAGAACAACTAGACTTGAGACCTCAGGAGCCTAAAGAGCTCAGACCGACCCTGGGCGCAAGGATAAAGCTGAGAGGGCGCACGATGCTGTGATTCAGGCAAAAACTGATCCACAGCTCGATAGGCAGAGAACCTGTCTGCCTCATCTAGACCTCTGACTGAGAAAGAAATATTAATAATGGCAATCCATGCACAAGAACCTCCAAAGAGAAAGATCAAGAAGAAATCTTTAACACTTGACAAATTTTACACAGAAAAAATCCAGATAGCAGACCAAACAGCAGAGGAGAACAAACATGTAATCACATGCAAACCTTCCCAAAAAAAAGAAAATTGGTCACAAGCTCTTGAAGAGTTCAAATCTGAGATCCTGAGAAAGATCGCAGAGATTTGGCGAGAGAAGTGAGAAATAGCTCAAAAGGAAATTGACAGATTAAAAGACAGAAACTCCCAATTGGAGAAAGATGCCCCAACATCAATCAAAATGGTAAGCAAATTGGAAGAAACCATGAAAAATAGAATAGACCAAATTGAAAAGGGAAATCAAAAGATTATAGCAGAAAACCAGTCTGTAAAGACCAGAATTGGGCAA
>NW_025361192.1:0-1968 GCF_016433145.1 Gracilinanus agilis
GTGGATTGAGAGTCAGTCCTAGAGATGGGAGGTCCTAGGTTCAAATCTGGCCTCAGACACTTCCCAGCTGTGTGACCCTGGGCAAGTCACTTGACCCCCATTGCCCACCCTTACCACTCTTCTGCCATGGAGCCAATACACAGAAGTTAAGGGTTTAAAAAAATATATTAAAAAAAAAAGAAGTAGATACATGCCTAGTGATCGGGTTTGGCTCATGCACAGGGAGGGGAAGCAAATCAGCAGATGGGATGATGAGCTTCTGATCCTGAGCACTAATGGTTGGTTACTTCTGCCTCCTTATTGGTCCTGCTCTCCTACCCTGCAATGGGGAGGAGAACTTCTACACAGAAAGCAACTCAGGACATCCATTGGCTTCCTGCCAAGGGGGAGAAGAAGTCACCTCCAGAAGTGGTCAAGAGGGGACTCTGTTCTCGAGAGATCTGTACTATGTGATCAGTTGACCAAATAGTGATCTTGGTCTCTTTGAGGCTGTCAGGCACAGTCATGGCTTATTGAAAGGTGTGGGAATTAGAGATGCTGGGAGTTGGAATGCTACGATGCAGGAAATGCCAAACTTCACTCCCACTAGTTAGAATTCTCTCCAAGAGCCATCTGTCATTTTGGGGAGGCACCAAGGAACACCTACACACCCAGACCTCTCATCCATACTGCCCATAATGTGAATTCTTCCATTTCCCACATGCTCATCTAGCCATACCCCTTCCTGGGAAAGTTCTCTTTGAGCTGAGCTAACCTCTGGTTATTTTCATTTCTCAAATCTAGCATATATTTATATTTTAAACTCTTACCTCCTAACTTAGAATCAATACTGTGTACTTGTTCCAAGAGAGAAGAACAGTAAGGGCTAGACAATATGGGGTTCATTGACTTGCCCAGGGTCACAAAGCTAGGAAGTATCTGAGGGCAGATTCGAATCCAGAACTTTCCATCTCTAGGCCTGGCTCTCAGTCCACTGAGGTTCCTAACTGTCTCCCAGCATATATTTATTAAACACTTTCTACATACAAGACAATGTGCTAGGTTCTAGGGAGACAAGGATGAACAAAAAAATAATCATTGATCTCAAAGGACTTGAATTCTCCCAGAGGCATACAATGCATATACATAGATACAACATATAAGTAAATAAGTATATGGATGATTTATGGAGGAAGAAGAACACACTAAAAGCTGGAGGAATAAGGAAACATTTCTGATGGGAAGTAGCACATTAGCTGAATCACTAAGAAAGCTAGAATTTCAGAGGAAGAGGTGAGAAAAGAGGGAATTCCATCCATTTATCAGACCATTGATTGATTGCTTGATTGATCTATCCATCCATCCTTCCATCCAACCAAACATCAATCCATCAACCCATTCAGCCACCCATGGATCCATCTGTCCATCCAACATTTATTGAGAACCTGTTATATACAAGATCCCATTCTAGACTATGAAGCAACATGGTCTAGTGGGAAAAGTGTTTCATAAATGTTTTTTAACTCTTATTTTCTGTCTTAAAATAAATACCGAGTATAGGTTCCAAGGTAGAAATGAGGTAAGGACTAGGCAGTGGGGTTAAATGACTTACCTAGGGTCACACAACTAGACAGTGTGTGAGGCCCAGATTTGAATGCAGGATCTCCTGTCTCTGGATCTGGCTCTCTATCCAGTGAGCCACCTAGCTGCCCCTTCATAAATGTTTGATATTGAACTTAGAGACATGAGAGATCTGAGTTCGAATCCACTCTCTAGCACCTAATACTTAGGTGACCAATGAGCAAGTCACTTAATATATTGGGCTATTGATTTCCTCATGTAATACAATTAGAAATGTAAATTAATACCTTGGTACTCATTTCACAGGCTTGTTGTGGGAATCAAAAAAATTTTATATAAAGACCTGTATAAACATTAGTAACATAGTAGTAATATATTAATTGTAATGTTAATAATATAATTATATAT
>NW_025361193.1:0-1441 GCF_016433145.1 Gracilinanus agilis
GATTTGAATCCAGGATTCTAATCCTGGCTCTCTATCCACTGAGCCACCCAACTGCCCCCTGTATCTTTTCAACTAAGATTCTGTAAGAATCACAGATTGCACCTAGAGCCAGCAGCAGACCTCTTTGACCCTCTGAATCCCCTCCGGGCAGATTCCAAATGAAATTATCCAGGTAATAAGCACTGCGTGTCTAGCAGCACACGCCCCTGCTCAGAGCACTAGAGCAAAGCCAAGGAAGGAGACGGAGACGCACCTTTTACTTGTCATTTCATTTAATTGGATGTGTCTGAGCAGCAGAGAATCAGCTTGGCTCGTTTCTAAAATGGAAATCAATGCCCCCTTCATCCGGCGCGGGCCGGCTAGGAGACAGCAGGGTTTGGATGCCCCCTTTCTTCGGTTCTTTACCCGTGTAGGAACACAGAAGATGCGAATCCATTCATCAGCGGGACCCAGATCCTGGGGGGGGGGGGGGGGGGATCAGCATCCGGAATCAATAAGTACTTATTAATCACCTACTATTTGCCCCAGGCTCACCCCCGGGGCCACAAACCCAGCAGGGAGAGAGTGTAGGATTCGAAGGGCAGGGACTCACGAGGGATGGTATGGACACCCCGAAGTGCCTGCGAGATAGAAGGACCCGCCGCCCCGTGACACTGTGTGCGCCTGCGCAGCGCCTGCGCCTATCTCCATCCACGCATGTGTGTGTACCATAGAAATACATTCAAAAGATGGCATGTGTAGCTGGGGGCGGGGATGCCGCGTACAAGTGTGTATATACACAAATATAAGTAGTACTAAAGATATTATGTACATATACATAATAAATGTAAGGAAGCCATACTGTGACGTGCGTGTGTGCACCTATATTCACGTATGCATGCACTTACTGCGTGTGTCCTTGGGAAACATGTATGTGCGGATACACAAGGCATGTATTTTACAGAGGACACCGAAAATAGCTTATATGTAACCTTTTGCAACCGTATAAATACACGCGTGTATGTCTACCTATACACAAGTGCATGTCAAATATGGGTAACTTGTAACCAGACACGTGTATATTCTATATGTTATAAAAGGTTACACGTGTTTATGTTTGTAATAATAGTCTAGATATGTATGTACGTATGTATGTACACACAAAAATCTAAGATGTGTACAATTTGGTGACCGGATATGTGTACACAATATATACATGTATATATACACACAATATATACAATATATGCACAATATACACACAATATGTACATGCATAACTATAAGATATTTTATATGTTATATATAAATTCAGACATACTATTTACATGTCTAAATTTACATATTTATCTATATAAAATTTAACAAATGTATAATATAAAACAATTCATATTATTTCTAGATAAATTTCTATATTATTTATCTATATACCTATTTATATAGAAATTTTATATATTATATT
>NW_025361194.1:0-2969 GCF_016433145.1 Gracilinanus agilis
TAGGCCTGACTCTCAATATACTGAGCTACCCAGCTGCCCCCTGCTTGTTTTTTCTAAAGCAATCATGAATCTAGATTTGTTTTCAAGCAATGGGGAGCCCTGGCTTTTAAAGGCAAAAACCGTCATGGATGGGTAAGAAAGCACAGAAGGGTTCTCTCCCTTCCAACTCTGCCTCAGCTTGTTTTAGCTGCCTCTGAAACCTGCAACAGGGACAAGAGATGTGTCAGAACAGAGCAAAAAAAATGTTTTTGAGATCTTTCCACCATAACCTAGTTTTGCCGTTTTTGTGACTTGAGGCAAACTAAACTGTATGCCTTCCATAGTCACCCACACAACAGAAAGGAATTGGGCCACACCAGGCAACCTGTATGGCAACCCCTGAGGACAATAATACTCCTCAGAACTCATATTTCTTTAGTGCTTTAAAGTTTCCAAAGCAGCGGTGTATCTTACATACAGGAATCCTTAAGGCTTTGGGAGATATTAATAAATAGAAATAAAATTGGCAACTAACCAGAGCACATGCCAGTTTACAGTGCCTTGCATTTCTCCAATGTATCCTTCTTCCTTTTCATTCTCCTCTGCTTCTTGGCAACAGACAGACCTGAATTCTAATCCTTTCTCATTCATTTTGAAAGCCCTGCGATTCTGAGCAAGTTGCTTAGCCTCTCTTTGCCTCAGTTTCCTCATCTGTTAAATAGAGGTAATAACAGGACCTACCTCCTAGAGTTGTAGAGATGAAATGAATTAACATATGCAAAGCACTTTGTCAATCTTAAGTTTATAGCTGTGATACCTCTTCTATCTTGAACTTTGTTTCTTTGCCTATGTAGTGAAGTGATCGGTCTAGACCAGTGATGGCAAATCTATGGCATGAGTGCCAAAGATGGCACACAGAGCATTCTCTACCCCAACACCCCCCACCCCCAAAGTTAATTACTAGAAAGGCAGAGGGTCTTGGGTGAAGCTGCTCCCTCCCCCCTCTCTATTGCGCCTGATGACATTTTTTTCACACCCCCCACCCACCCTTCTGCCCAGCAGCCCAATGGGTATGCACAGGGGGTAAGGTGGGTGGTAGAGTCTCTACACTTGTGGGGGACATTCCTCACTTCACTCACCCCTCCACTTCGAAGCCCAATGGGAACACTTCCTTCCTCTCCTATGTGGGGTAAGGGCATGGCACTAGGTTGGGGTGGGACACAACACTCCATCTCTAAAAGGTTCACCATCACTGGTCTAGACCAAAGATATCAAGCACATGGCCTGCAAGATCCCAGAAATGTGATTGGTAAATATTTAGCAAAATAAATTAAAATACAATAAAATATAGATAATATTCTGTTTTAAAACTAAATCAATATGTGGCCTGCAAGGATCATTATATACTGATTTTATAGACCTGTTTCTATTTGAGTTTGACACCACTGGTCTAGGTGGCCTCTAAGATCCCTTCTAGGTCTAAATTCATGATCCTATGACCACGTGTAGGCTGTATAATAGCTGTATAATAGTATAATGATCCCCATTATAGGGGCGAAGTACATCCTAGGGTCTCATTTCAGTTTTGCTGGTGATTGGATAAGGCAACTACATGACACAGTGGATAAAGTGCTGGGCCTGGAGTTAGGAAGATCTGAGTCTGAGTTCAAATCTAGCTTCAGACACTTGCTAGCTATGAGACCTAGGCAAGTTATTTAACCCTGTTTGCCTCAGTTTTCTTACCTATAAAATGAGCTGGAGAAGGAAATGGCAAATGACTCCAGTATGTCTGTCAAGAAATCCTCAAAAGAGGTCACAACTGAAAATGACTAAACGGCCCCAGTGGGCTACTTAGTCCATTGTCTGAAGGTCTAAGATTCAGATGATACATTCTGAAGGGAAAGGATCTCACACTGATATTCCTTTTGAAGCTGTTGATGCCATAGAAAAGGCATGACTTCCCCCTATGGATCAGAGAATAGAAGACTCATATGAGTTGCTGAAGAATTATTAATTGAAGACAGGTCCTTGTATATTTTTGAAAATTCTCTTAACTGTTACTCCTTCTGGTTCTTTTTTCATCATTCCTGCATTTGATTTCTTTGTCCCCTTTAAAAAAAATTCCTGCTGGGATAGCTAGATGTCACAGTAGATGGAGAACCAGGCCTGGAGTCAGGAGGATCTGGGTTCAAATCTGACTTCAGACAATTCCAAGCTGTGTGACCCTGGGCAAGTCACTTAACCTTGTTTACCTAGCCCTTGCCCTTCTGTGTTACAGTTGTTACTAAGAAAGTAAAGGTTTTAAAAATTATATTACTTGGGCCCCTTATTTATAGTGTTCATTGTCATTATTGGGGCCATTGTATCTAAAAGTCATTTGATAGAAAAGTCAACCTCCTATCTGTGTATGGTTTCTTACCAAGTATCACATAGAATAAGTGAGACATCTGTGGACTGTGCTTCCAAGGGACTGACAGTATAACAGATGTTGAGTGAAAGAAAGAAAGGAGGAGAAAGAAAGTGAGAAAGAAAGAACGAGAGAGAAAAGAGAGAAAGAAAAAGAAAGTCATTTAAGGATAATTTTAAAACTTATAAAAATAGTTGGTATTTATAAGGTATTTTAAATACAGAGTATCCCAAAAGTTTTATTGCAGGGTTAAGCTTCAAGATTTAGAGGGTGCCCTCTCGTTTGAATCTCATAATAAATTTACAGGAAAATGATCAAAGCATTATTATCTCCATTTTACAGATAAAGAAATGGAAGATCATGGAAACTGTGACTTATCTATAGTCATGAAATTAGTAAGAATTAAAAATAGGATTTGAATCCAGGTCTTTGTAACTCTACTTTTAACTCTCTAGCCACTTGCCCATGATGCCTCAGTGGAAGGGGAGATCATGGGTTCATGCAATCATATATTCATCATCATAATGTTTTCAAACTAATGCTGGAAAGGCTGTTAGAGGCCATTTTGTCCCATTCTGTTTTA
>NW_025361195.1:0-2437 GCF_016433145.1 Gracilinanus agilis
AATAAAATAAACAAAGAAAAAATAAAGAAAAACCTTTTATCTTTCTCTTAGAATGAATACTGGGCATCTCTAGTTTTTTGTCTTTATTTTTCTCAAATAGGACAATTCATGAAGGCTGCTGTAAATTTTTTTTCAGATTAGCACCTTTGTCTCACCCCTTTCCCACCACCCTCTCCTGCTCCAGTAAAAGTCAAAAAGAGATTTTGCTGTGAAGCAAGCTGAAGGCATGAAAAGAGGGCCAGCATCAGGAAAGAACTGAATTCAAATCTAGTATTTAGTTGCTGTGGTGACATGAGTAAGCCAATTCAACTTTCTCAACCTCAGTTTCTTCATTTGTAAAAAAAAGAGAGAGATAAAGGGATCTGTAGCTTAGGCTTTTGTGAGGATTAAATGAGACGGTGGATATTAAAGTGCCACATTCTCTTCTCACCTTCCCCAACAGAACCCGTCTTCCTTCAAATCACAGCTCAGGGGCCAGCATCTATGAGAAACTCCTACAATCCTTCACCCTCTCCAAACCTTAGTGCTTTTAGATCATAGATTTAAAACTGGAAGAAAACTTAGAAATAAACTAGTCCAGCCTTCCCATTGACCAGATGAGCAAGTGAGTCCAATGAATTTAATTTGCCAAGGCAATGAAAATGAATGATGACAATAATAATTACTGGCATTTACACAACATTTTAAAGTTTACAAAGTTCTTTACAGATACTGTCTCATTTCATTTTCACGATACACATTTGAGGATGTGCTTTTATTATACCCATTTTACAAATGGGGAAACCGAGGCAGGTAGTATTAAGTGACTTGCCCAAGGTCAGATAAAGTAAATGTCTGAGGCTGGATTTTGATCCAGATCTTCTTGATTCCAGGTCCAGTGCTCTAACTACTGCCCTAGCTACCTCCACACAGATGGAAAGGATCAGATTCAGGATTTGAGCTGAGGTTCTAAGATCCTAGACTCATTGTTCTTTCTACCACACTGCTTCTCTGCTGAATCATTCCATTCTTTCCTTGTGATTTTAATTATGTGAAAGTCTTTCTAGGCATACAAATATTCTTCATGAATACACCACCAGCACCTTCAATGTTGTTGTTGTTGTTGAGTCAAACTTTTCACAACCCAAATTGGGATTTTCTTGGCAAATATACTGGAATGGTTTGCCATTTCCTCCTCCAGCTCATTTGACAGATGAAGAAACTGAGGTCAAAAGGGTGAAGTGACTTTTCCAGGTTAGAAGTATTGGAGGCTGGATTTGAACTCAGGAGGATGCTTTTTGGGCTCCATTCTATCCCACTGCATCATCTAAGTGCTCCAACTTTAAATGGAGCATGTTCCAAGTGAACTCCTCTCCTTTCCTCCCCCAAACTCATCCTTCTTCTAAAATGTCTTTCTTCTGAGGCCACTGCCATCCTGCTAGTCACTGCACACTCACATCCTCGCAGTCAGCCTTCATACTTCCTTCTCCTTCAGTCCCTGATCAGATCAGTCAGTTCTCACACCCAGCTCTTCACTCCAAAGGCCTCAGATTTGGTCCTTACCATCACTCCAGTGCTAATCCTAACCCATAGCCATAACCTACTCACCTGTTTCTTCCCCAAACCATCTTTCTCACAGATGCCACAATAATCTCCATCACAACAGATCTGATCATGCCCCTCTCTTACTCCAAAAATCTTAGTGGCTCCCTATTGACCCTGGGGTACAATACAAACTCTTTCTTCTGGTGTTTAAGGCCCTCCATTATTTGTCTACAACCTACCTTTCTAGGTTAATATAGATTCCTTTCTTTCATGCAGTCTGTTCCAACTTCAGTGCTGTTCTCTGAAATTTGGGTTACTGCCTTTGATTGCTGAGGAAGGAGAGGGAGGGAGGGCTTAATGTTTTAAAATAAAGCTGCCTTTTTAAAATTTCCTATGGCAAGGTGCAGTAATCATTTGTGTGCAAAGCAATAAGTCTGTGAGATGAGTATGTAACCTGAAGGCTTTGCTCATCCCATGAATCCTCAATAAATATGGTTGACTTGCTGAACTCTCCAAGGTCTCTCTGAGCCTGTGGGGCCCCAGCTCATCACCTATCCCTTTGGCACAGGAACAAGTCCCTGGCCTGGAGGAGTTGGATCCCTGAAAACGAGGATTCAAAATAATGACAGATTTTCTGTCTTCCTAAATGTACCTATGTGTATATGTGAGAAAACGTATTTGGGCTCCTCACTGGGACTTAAAAGGAAAGTCAAAGAAGAATGAGAAGAGCCAGGGATCAGCAGTATCTACCTTCCCCTTCCAAACTGAAGTAGCTGTGGGAGCCTTCACGGGAGAAAAGAGATGGATACAGCCAAGAAAGTCATTGAAGAGCCTGGGACACAGGGGCCTTTCAGCCAGCTCAGAGGATGGAATCCAGGAGGTCTTTTTTGGAGATGCTGCTCCCAGGCCTTGA
>NW_025361196.1:0-4038 GCF_016433145.1 Gracilinanus agilis
TTGCCATTGTTAGCCCCACAGCTTTTGAGCTTTGTCTTCCCACTCAGGGTCTGCTTGCGCTTTCTAAGCTTCCAATGGCTGTGGTCTTCTTGTCCTCAGGGTCAGGCCTCCTGGTTGTCCCTGGTCTGCCCCTCTGTCTGAGGCTCCTTCAGTGGTCTCGGGGGCTGCTTCCACAGCCGTGCTCCGGTCTGCCCCGGGTCCTCACTGGATGTCCTAGCCTGTGCTGGAAATCTTTATTCCTCCCATGGCACTGCCTTCACTGAGTAGAAGCTGGGAAAAGTCCCTGCTTTAGGTATCTTTATTCCACCTGGATTCCACCCAGGGCAGAGCCTTAACCCCAGTAGATGCTGGGGAAAGTCCGTGCATCCCCCCAGCCACCTGGGGTCCCACAGGTCTGGCAGCTCACAGGTACAAGGCCTGGGGCTGCTAGTGATTTACTGGTTGCCCCACTCCTGTTTTCACTCTTGTGCGTTGGCCTTGGCGCTGTTCGTGGTGTGTGTGTGGGGGGGGGGGGCTTCTTCCTCTTGCGTTTTAGTGAGAGCTGTTTCACCTCTTTATAGCGTGGAAATGCCCCGATTCTGCGTACCTTCAATGCTGCGCCCTGTTGTGGGGTTCCTTCGTTCGTCTGGATTTGTTTTTATGTCCCCTTTGTTTTTATGTCCCCTTGAGGACTGCTCCTTACTCTGCCGCCATCTTAACCAGAAGTCTCCACCTATATCCCTCAACTGTTTCTTAATGGAGGGTGCACTCAATTTTTGAATATCTTCAATGTGCCTTCATATTGCAGAGTGGAATCCCAGTTGCAATAGAGGGGGGCAAGCCGCTGCTCAGAATTCCAGGGGAGGCCCCAAAAATTCTGGGAGAGGGGGAAGTTTAAGGCAGTTGAGGGCAGTTGGTTCCTGGAATTGAAGTGAGCAGGTCACTCTGTTTGCTAATCCCAGATCTTGGGGCTCTTGAGGGCTTTAGGCTTGAATTTAAACAAAGCCATTTTAGTTCTCTACTGCCAACCTGCTTTAGCTTGACTAGAACTTTAATCAACATTACAGTTACCTCTAATTAGTTATTTAGATCATAGGAGAAATTTATCTATTAGGTTAGAGGGCTAATCAGCAAACCAAGATACCTTTCTCCTCTTGGGGGGGGGTGGCTGCTTGGACATAACAGTTTAGGGCTTCCCAGACCATATCTATCCTTGTTAAATCTCCCTTCCTTCCCTTCCCCACATATCATTAAACCTTTAATCAATTGGGAGCTGTTGCCTGGTCATATTTAGGAAAATACTCACAAACTCCTCAGGCTGAGTTCCTCCTGCTTGTAGCCCAAAAGCAAGACCGTTCCTCTGTGCTTATAAACCTCAAATACATCAAGCTTTTCCTATTCTCTCCTACTCAAACCTGTGGGGAAATAGTTTATAGAAAGTTAACATCTTTAGGAGTTTTGTCCTTCCTAGTTACCTGACTGAGCCCAGAAGATAACAGATCAACCTACATTTTGTAACTGATTTCCTAACTGCTTGGTGGGAGCGGGGAGGGAGGGGAGGGGAGAAAGCAAAAGAGCACTCAGTAAGATCCTACCCACCCTTCAAGTCAGAAGGTGAGACCTGATTTCTACAAACCACTGGCATTTTACAGCTTCCCACAAATATAACTGTTTAACAAATATAACAGGTGCACTCAATTTTTGAATACCTTCAATGTGCTCAAAGGAAATGGAGTAGGTACAAGCAGTTAAAATGAACTCTAAATATTCCTCTTTGGGGAGACACCATTGACCTTTGCCTTATAGATCTTGTGGTCTCTTTTATGTAATTCTAAAAGGAGATATTTGCTATCTTCTTGGCATGATGTGGTATTTGGTGAGGCCAAGAGAAAATCATCCACAAACTATATCAAACAGCTCTCCTTAAACTTAATACTGTCCAAATCTTGACTTAAAATCTGTGAGAACAGGATGGAACTTTCCATGAACCCTTGTGGTAACCAGGACCATGGTGATTGTGAACCTTTCCAGGTAAAGGCAAATATATTCCTGGAATTCTCATGAATAGGGATTGAGAAGAAAGCTGAACAGAGTTCTACCACAGCAAAATATTTTGCTGTGCTGGGCATAGAGTAGTTAATTGAGGCTGGGCTGGGAACCACAGGATGTCTCTTAATGACATTATTATTTACAGCCCTTAAATCCTGGACAAATCGATAGATAATTTTCCCATCGGGGCCTAATTTTGGCTTTTTTACAGGTAGGATGGATGTATTATATTCAGATTTGCATGGAATTATTATTCTTTGCTCAATTGATGAATCTATCACTGGGGTAATTCCCTCAATTGCCTCTTTTGATAGAGGATACTGAGTAATGGAAGGAGGTAGACCTTCTTTTCTTTTAATTTGAACAGGAACAGCTGATTTAAGTAGGCCAACATTGGAAGATAATTTGGTCCAGAGAGACTCAGGTATTTCAGCTGGGATTTCAAAGGTAGGTGGCTCCTTCATCTCCTGACTGTCTGCAAGAAGTACAGGGAGCAAAGTTAAGAATTCCTTAGGCAATTCTAGGGACATAGAGCTGTCTGGCGAGCAAGTTATTGTGGTTCTAAGCTTGCATAAATGGTCTCTCCCTAGCAAATTTATAGGGGAGTTAGGCATTAGAAGGAAAGAATGTTTTATTGATAGGGGACCCACAGACACCATTTGAGCGGAAAGCTTTGATACCTTTAGAGGTTTCCTTGATACCTCCATTACATTTAGAGAACCAATAGAATCACATTCAGAACCAGGTTTACTCATTAATACTGATCTTGATACTCCAGTGTCTAAGAGGCAATCATAATATGTGTTTCCAACTTTCAGAGTTACATGAGGTTCATCTCTATGGGGGCAGGGGAAGTGGATAGTGATAATTGGCATTAAAGCATCAGGTCTGGGAAATTAAAGGTTTCACTCTCTGATTCCAGGACCCTTACTCCTCCTGCACACCTTCATAAAGATGCTTGGGTATTCCTCTGGGATCCCCCCACACTGAGGGGTATTTTCACTCTGAGTATAGCATGGACGAGCTCCACTATGGATATATTTTTGTTACGTATTTTGTTGTATATTATTGTTTGTTTCATTTGGTGTATTATTTCTGTAATTGTTATTATTTCTATTTGCCTGATTCTACTTTTTATAGATCATCATTATGTGATCCCCCTTTCCCACAGAAATAACACATTAATGATTGATTTGTGGATTCCTGCAAAGGGGCTATGGCCACTCCATGATTTTCTTTTTCTTTTTTAATTTCCTCCTTTAAAAGTTTTATTTCTTTCCATAAGTCCTCCACTAAGTCATTGTTTTCCTCATCTTTCTGTTCATGGCCCTTAAATGATAGTCTGCTACTCTCCTCAATTCCTTGAGATCCATAGAGTTCCAATTCAGGCAGATAGTCTTAAAATAGTCTCTAACAACTTTACAACAATTTTTAATGAATTGTCTACGTATTCATCTAATATCCCTTTCTGGACAGATCCATATCTATATATCTACCTCCCAGCTCAATAAGTCTATCCACAAACTGGGAGGGATTTTCCTCTTGTTTTCACCTAATATTCTCAAATTTTGCCCATGTACCAGACCTATTAAAGCAAGCTCTCATTGTGGTAATGCCTCTCTAGCCTGGCATAATTTTAAGTAACCTTCCTCTGAATTCAAATCCCATTTAGGATCCTCCCCAGAGCCAATGAACTGCTCTCCTTCCTTGGGCCTCATTAGCAAGAGAGATGATTTCATTTTCTCTCTGTCAAGAAAGCTTGGAGTAAATTTTCAATGGCCAAGAAGGCCATGCAGGATCATATGTCCAACAGACATTTTCAAGCTTTTTAACAACTACAATAGGATCATTTCCAAAAGAAGGAGTATTTTGCTTGAATCTCTCAATATGTAGGAGGGTGAAGGGAGAATAGTGTCATAAGGGCACCACATCTCCAGTTTTATTGAAGGTGGGTACTTCTTTTAAGGAGAATAGGCCTTTAATTGAATTATTTGCTATTTCTGCCTCTTG
>NW_025361197.1:0-3073 GCF_016433145.1 Gracilinanus agilis
ACTTAATTTCTGTTTGTCTCAGTTTCTCCAGATGTAAAACTGGGACAATAATAGCACTTATTTTGGAGAGTTATTACTTGGATCAAAAAAATAATATTTGTGGGGTACTTCACATAGTGCCTGGGCTATACAAATACATATTCCCTTTTCCCCCCCTAAAATGTAAGATCCTTAAGAATAGGGGTGATTCTTCTTTGCTATCACCAGCATCTAGCATAATGTCTTCCATATAATAAATACTTACTAAATGCTTTAATCCAATAAATATATTTTTTTAATTTAAATGAAGCTGAGATGATTTAAACAAAAATTCTATGAAAGGTGATTGGTGTACTCATTGCTAAGGCAGTCTGTCTGTTATTGGGGTAAGGGGGTGGCAAAGAAGCAATATTTTTCTAAGTACCCATCCCCATAGTCCTCCTGGCCTCTCCCTAGGAAATGACTTAGTTTGCGCTTGGAGGGTCATTTAAGGCTCATTTTTTGTAAAGAAAAAATAAAGTGGAGGGGAAAGAAAGAGTAAAAATAATATTATTTTATATCTAAATTGCCACTTTCATTTCAGGAGTTCAGTGTTTACACGCATGGCTATTGCTAAAACCCTAACCATAGAGAGTGGGTAAGTTTTATTCCAACCCTGTTTTTATATGGAGAGATGAAATGATGGGTCTGGAGACTCAGAGTATATCATGGTCTGGGTCTTCATCCAGAACTGACCATGGATCGAGTACTCAGAGGTGCTGGTCCCAGACTGAAACAGACTTGGCCCACCAACATGTTTTGGTCAAGAACACTGTGGAACACTCTTCAGTTACATCTGAGAGGCAATAGCAACATCTGACATTTGTATAGAGTTTTACGTTTTTTTTTTTGGAGATTCAGACATACATGATGTCATGAGGTTTACTCTATTTCCTCCCTGTGTGATCTTCAGTAAATAATTTAGTCTCTTCTGGTGTTAATTAGATCAGTAGTTCTCAGTACCCATTTTTACTTTTAAAAATTATGGAGGGGGCAGCTAGATGGCTCAATGTATTGATAGCCAAGCCTAGAGATGGGAGGTCCTGGGTTCAAATATGACTTAAGATACTTCCTAGCTGTGTGACCCGGGGCAAGTCACTTAACACCCCATTGCCCTAGCCCTTACTGTTGTTTTTTTTTCTGCCTTGGAACCAAAACACAATATTGATTCTAAGATGGAAGGCAAATGTTGTTTTTTTAATTATTGAGGACCCCCAATCCAAAAAGCCTTTTTAATGTGTTTTGACTATTGATATCATAGTAGAAATTAAAATATCTAAGTGCTATGGAAATAATTTTGACCTAACACTGACCACCACACTTTGAGGAACTGCTGGCCTAGATCATCTTTAAGGCTCCTGATAGCTGTAAGACCTATGATAAAATTTTATTTAGAAAAAATGTATATTTTATATAGCATTTATATGGAACATTAAAGCTTACAAAGTGCTTTACAATTTCTTTGCTCTCATTTCCCCTCCTTACTGCCTAGAAAGGAAGGGGGCAAGAGAATAGGATACACATAAAACCCCAGAGGGAATTTGTCAGTATTATCATAGGTTCTTAGATTTAGAGCCTGGAGGGAATCATAGGACTCATCCAATCCAATCTCCTCCTTTTCCGAATGAGGAAACTGAGGCATTGAGCAGCTATGACTTGTTGAGTGGAAAGAGGCCTGGATTTGGTGTCTGAATAACTGGATCAGGATCTTAATTTTGCTACTTACTATCTGGATTACTTTGGGCAGGTCAGTTCTCTCTTTGGGGCTCAGTTTTCTCTAATAAAAAATGAAGGAAGGGGGCAGCTAGGTGGCTTAGTAGTTTGAGGGCCAGTTCTAGATTTGGGAAGATCTGGGTTCAAATGTGGTCTCAGATACTTCCTAGCTATGTGGCCCTGGGCAATTAATTCACTTAACCCTGATTGCCCAGATCTTACTGCTCTTCTGACTTGAAACCAATACTTAGTATAGATTCTAAGGCAGAAAGTAAGGGTTAAAAAAAAAAAACAAACCAAGACAGAAGGTAAGGATTTAAAAATGAATGAATGAATGAATGAATGGATAAATTCAGTGACCTTTTCAGTATACAAGGGCAGCTTCTATGAAGTTTGTGTTTGCAAAGCATTGTCCTCCCAGCAGGCATGTGAAGTAGTTATTACTGTACTGTATTTAGTGAAACTCTTTATTAGTTAGTTAAATACCTTAAGGCAAGGAAAATGTTATGAGTTGTTTCCATGCACCAGGGACATACAAACAATGCTTGCATCTTTCTTGAAACCTGCCTTGATTGCTCCACAAGTTTAGCCAAGGCTGCTCATTTCAGTGTTTACTAGAATTAAGGGAAAAATAGAAAGCTGGGGTTTTCCTCCAAGAGAGTGAAGAGACTTGAGGGATAAAGGCCATGAAGGGAACACAAATCCTATTTTTTCTGGGACCCTGGCTCTTGGTCTGCCATCCTGGTCCTGCCAATCCCCTTATTTCCTTCTCCCTTCTCTCTTGCTCCCCTGCCAAACCTGGCTTGGGAACAATACTGAGGGCTTAAGGAAAGTTTGTGCCAATAGGAATGGTCTTGTTAGAGTAAGAAAGGAAACGGGTTGTCCTGGGGGCAAGTGGGTCTCATGGAACAATTCTGGCAGGATATGTAAATGGAGAAAGAGAAGGGGGGAATCAATGAAAAAAGTAGGGAAAGGTGATTAGGAGGCCATTGTAGCAGATAAAGAATGGGGGAAGATTCCTGCCCCCTGGTGTCCAAGCAGGAAAGCTTCGATGGTGTCAATGAAGTAGATGTTTGAAGTGAAATCTCAGGTTCAGCAATTTAGAACTGGAAGGGATTTTGGAGATTATCTGGTGCAATTGCCTTCACAGAAATTGGCTAGATGATAGAACATAAAAGCCTTACTTACAGTCAAAGACAGAAAAGCTGAAATATTAAATGCACCCTTTTCAAAACATAAAGGCTATAAAAATTACGCTCAACAAGAGGCTGTACAAGAAAAGACTAAAAATTAACTGGAAGGGGAAGCTCATTGGATTTAGAGCCAGGTGTAGAGATGGAGG
>NW_025361198.1:0-6323 GCF_016433145.1 Gracilinanus agilis
GAGAGAGAGAGAGAGAGAGAGAGAGAGAGAGAGAGACATACATATATGTCAGGTGCTGGGTATTTTTTCCCCTATCAAGACCTGTGTTTTCACAGCTGATCTGGGGATACAAATGCAAAAAGCAGCATGGTTCCTGTTTCCCAGCTAACATTTTAGTAGAGGAAGACATCATATATGTGGGAGGTGTTTTGGTTTGCCAAGTTATAGGAATTCTGAGCTGAATTATAAGTATATTAATTGTCAGTCCTTTCCAGGGATGATGCTGTATTATTATTATTATTATTATTTTAAAACTCTAACCTTCTCTCTTAAGGCAGAAGAGAGGTAAGGGCTAGATGATAGGTGTTAGGTGACTTGCCCAGGGTCTTGCAGCTAGGAAGTTTCTGAAGCCAAATTTGAACCCAGGTCCTCTATATTCCAGGCCTGACTATACAAACTGGGCTACCTAGCTGCCTCTGTAGTGCAGCATTGGTTTGATTGTTATTTCTAGAAGCAGAAGAGGAAACTTAGTGGGGATAGGGATGGGATACAATGAATGAATGAAAAAGCATTTATCAAGTATTTACTATTTGTCAAGCACTGCAGTAAACAATAGGGATAGAAATACAAAAATGAAGACAGTCCCTGCCCGCATAGAGTTAAGGGGTGACCACAGAGAGATATTTTGGTTCCAGAATTGGAAAACTGGGTGGGGGAGGTGTGATATTGGAAATTTGGGGTCCTTGAACTAATTTTGAGGTCCCTGATCTAAACTTCCTGTGGACATTTAGGGCTCTTTCAAACTACATTTCCCATGATGATTCCTGGCTTATGTAAATGATGTAAGCAATTATCTAATAACACAGAAGGTTAAGTAGTGAGTGCCTGGGCTGGTACTTCTCTTTTTCTGTGATCGTGGAGCAGGAGCGAGGATGGGAGGAGCAGGTAATGGCGGATTCCATTAAAATAACTCAACAGGCACGTGGCTTCATTTTTCTAAATGGCTTTCAATAAACCCCTTAAAACTATGATATTTTTAATTTTATCACTCTATATTAATTTTATTTCTTACAGAGGGGAGGATCTATGTGCCAGGGTATGGAATTACATGTGGGCAGAACTGCTCCTGACTAAGTCAACCACCTTTAGCCATCAATCCCCAGGGCAGGAGTTCTGGCCATAAAAGATTGACAGGATCATAGATTTAGAATTGAGAGGGAACTCAGATATCATCCAATCTATCTATCAATCTATTCTACCTTTTCATTTTACCTCTGAGACCACTGGGATAGTTGAGTGAGTTTCCCAGGGACACACATGTGGGAAGCAGGACCTGAACTTGGATCTTTCTGACTCCCAGTCTAGCATTCCAGGCATTACCTCATGTAGTCAAAGGAGGTTAAGCCCTCCAGTGTTGAATTTCTGGTCTGGGAATAATGATGGTTCTCCTTTGGTTAGAAAATGTGAACTGCAAGCAATCAAGAGCCTAGAGAGAAGGTTTTCAAGTTCAAGTGCTCAGAAAGGGCAAATTCAAACTGTTTGTGAACCTCCCACATTATCAGAGAGAGCCGAGGAAGTGCTCGATTTGGGTTGCTGGACAGAGGGACAGGGCATGCAAAAAATGCTGTTGGGCACTGAGAAGAGGGGGAATGAGCAGCTCCCCCTTGGGGAGGGGGGGCAGCACATGTGCCAATACTTCCCCTACACTGGCCTAGAGCTAGGGCAGGACTTGCTCTGAGTGTTGGGTTGAAAGGCAAGTAGAGATCTGTCTTAAGAGGAAAACATGGTGTATCCAAGTACAAGGTGTACTTCTGATGATTGTGAAGAAAGAAAATAGTCAATGAATATTGCATTTATTATGGCTAAGAGCTGTGCTAAACTTTGGGAATACATATACAGACAAAAAGATAATCTTTATCTCCAGGAACTTATGTTTTCATGGAAAAAAACAGCACACAAAAGGAAGCTGAAAAGGAGAGGCAAAGAAGGAAGAGGTGATATTTTTGGAGGATGGAATGGGGAAGGTGGTAGAAGAAGTATGTAGAACTATGAGTAAAGCCTGGAGAAGTATGAAGACATGGCTAGCCTGGGCATCTGAGGAAATAGTCAGTCAGAAGAGGCCAAAGAGATTCTTCCAATGTGAAAAGTCCAGGGTTAAAGGGAACTTCCATGATGAAGACAAAGGGCTATCAGAAATAGGATGAAGAGATCATTTTCAGTTGAGGGGAAAGGAGTAGTCAGAGAAGAATTCATAAGGTAGTAGTGACCTGGTTGTGCTTTGAAGGAATAAAGGGACTTCAAGAGAGATATGGAAGATGGGGGTAGGGAATCCATTTTAGCAACAATAAACAGCTTGAAGAAAAGAACAGAGATGGGAGAGGGTAGGACTTATACATCAAGGAAGAACTGAGATGCACATAGAAGAGAATTATGTGCCAAGGAAATTGAAGTTAGATAATAGAGTATATTGAATGCCAGAATCAGAATTTATACTTTTTTTTTGGTGGACACTGGGGATATTATATATAGAGGAAGAAGTCACAGAATGAAATACTTGACAGAAAAGTTGCTTGTGAAAGTTGAATTGGAAGAGGAGATTAAAAACCAGTTACTAATATAATCCAAGTGAGAGGTAATAAAAGCTTGAATTAGGGTGGTGTCAGTGGGAGTGTAGAGAAGATAAATTAGAAAGATATTTCCTAGATATAATCATCAAGACTTGGCAAATGATTCCATGTGTGGTAAGAGAGAGGGAGGAGTGGAAAAATGATTACCCAAGGTAATGGATCTGAACAACTGGAAGGACAGTAGTGTAGAATTAGAAAAGTTAGAGGGAAAGGAAGGTTTTAGGGAGAAGATGAGTTCAGTTTTGGATAGATTGTGTTTGAGGTGTTATAGGGCCTACACTAAAGAAGAATCATATACATCACAGATTATGAACCTCTAAATACTTGCTCCTGAAAAGGGGCACCTTTTGGTCGCACCTCATTTTCCACCATCTTGATATAAATCTAAGGAATTGGTGCTAAATCAACTAGTATCATTGAGTAAGATACCTGGTAAGAATTCCCTACCATCTCTATCTACTACCTACCTTTCTAGTTTCCCTTTGTTAATTGTCATTCTCATCTCCTTGTTCTCTTATCCCAAATATCTAGTCTTTTTTTCTACCTTCAAAATATGTCCTTCTCCATACCCACAGAGCCACAGCCCTAGTTCAGACCCTCATCACCTCTCCCTTGGACTACTGTAAGAATCTTCTTACTGGTATCTCTGCTTCAGTTCTATCCTCACCCCAATCCATCCTCCACTTCAAGCTGATTTTTTAAAGCAGAGGTCTGACCATGTTCACTCCCTTGCTCAAAGAGCTCCAGTGGTTTCCTATTACTTACAGAATCAAGTATAGAAGTCCTGTTTGCCATTTAAAGCTCTTCTTTACTTGGCCCCTTTCTACCTTTAGGGGTTTCTTGCACCTTATATTTTTCTGCTTCATATTCTTCAGTCCAGCAACACTGTCCAACTGGCTTCTCCTTGCACATGACCATGCTTCATCTCTGTGCCTTTGTACTGAATGTCTTCCATGTCTGCAAGGCTCTCCACTCTCATCACTGCATCTTGACATCCCTGGCTTCTTTCATGTTTTAGCTGAAATACCACCTTCTGCAGGAAGCCTTTGAGCCTTCCCCTCCAAAGTTACTTTGCTTCTATTCTGCATAAAAAAAAATATATATATATATATACATATATTTCCCTAAATTATATATACACATACATATATACCTACATATGTACACACGTATATGCATTCTTTATATATAAACATAATATATGCATATGCTATATGCATATAGAGTATATAGAGAAAGCATTATAGAGTATATGTATTATGTGTGTATATATAAAACATATATAACACATCTATTTATTTACATGTTGTCTTCTCCATTAGTATGCAAGTTTCTTCAGGACAAGAATTGTTTTTGTCTTTCTTTGTATTCCCCACATTTGGCACAGTGTCTGGCACATAGTAAGTATTAAATACATTCTTGTTGTTTGATTGGATGTCTCATCGGCATGTCAAACATATGATGCCTAAAATAGAATTTATTATCTTTTCATCCAACTCCACCCCTTCTTTAAACTTTTCTACATTTATCAAGAGCAGGATGACTGTCCTGTTCAATCAAGTTTGCCATCTTGAACTCATCTTTGACTCTTCCCTCTTCTTTATGTCACACGTTCAAAGAGATGACACATTGCAGAGGTTCTCTCACTATAAAATTTTTGTCTCGGTCGTTTTCTCTCCATGCATAAAACTGCTCTCCTGGTTTAGGTTTTTCGCATCTCTTAGCTGAACTATTTTTAATAATTCCTTAATTGATCCCCTTTCTCTTTCTCCAATCCACCAGGCAGACATCTTTTCCTCTTTGACTCCTCTGGCTACTTTGTTTTCCTTGACTTAATCTGCAATTACATGGCCCTGGGTGTCTGGTTGGGTGTGTGTAAAGAAGACCCAAAAAATTAAATATCAAATTAAATATTAAAATTTTAAATATTAAAAAGATGATCTTCCTCTTAAAGATCCTTAAGCTCTACTACTGACCCTTCATGGAAGTATATGGGCCTATACAGGGACAAAGCTATTTTCCGGTTTTCTAGAGAGGCCAGGTCAAAAGGATGAATAAGTCCCCTGCAATGTTCATTATGCCACAAGACAGTCTGACATAAGAGTTACATCGCTATCTCTGGATTCCTCCTTACCTGCCTCCCTACCAAACTCTAGAGTGCTTCCTTCCTCATTTCCCTAACTCCTTGAATTCAACCAGTTACCCAATTGTTGTCTCCCTGATCTTTCTAGTCCTGACTGACTCAGTGGTTTCAACTTGCTGCCCGTTTGGTCTGTGATAGCAATCAAAGAGATACTTCCTGTCTAGTCAGACTCTCATCTTGGTCCCTCTTGACCCACCTTGTTCTGCTGCCACATAGCTACATTCCTAGGAGTAGCATCGTCATAGGGAGCATAGAGAGATGTGGTACCCAGAATTGTGTTGTTCTAGAATGTTAGGACTGGAAAGGACTTGACAGATCATCTAGTCCAGTGGTTTCCAACTTTTGTGAGTGTGACTTTCATATTTCATGACTCATCTCATGATAGCCATTGTTCTATTAGTAGCTCAAGATGCAGGATATCTATGTGGCACTTAAATGATGTATCTTCTATGCAAGGTTACTTCAGATTCGAGGTATTTTATGGGTCTGCATCCAGTAAAAAACCGTAGTTCTTCAGCCCCAATCAATGATCTTACTGTTACTAGTCAGTGGGACAAGAAGATTAGTTAAAATTAAAGACATTTAATAAAAAAGAGCAGAAAAAAGCAGCAATAAAACATTCTTTTCACATAAACCTGGGGCAAACTCTGCCATAAATACCAAATAATATCAGTGGGGGAAGGAGATCAAGGAGAAACATGCATGGACAGGTACCCTTGATTTGTGTCTTTATTGCTTTCATAATTCCTTGAAAATGAAAATAATTTGTTATAAGAATATTTGTAGATATTTCCCATTTTCCTTGTGTATTTTTTTTGACCATCTTCCATTTCCTTCTTTGAAAGCCCTTGTTATTACTTTGCTTAATAGAATCTCTTATGAAGATTTCTCTAAGCTAGTCTTACCCTTTATTGTTTCTTTGTGTTTTTGAGGCAAAACTGCTCATTGACCATTCATCATTATACTCTAAATGGCTTTACAAATAAATTTATTTTCTAATCCAGGATTGCCTTTGGCTTCCATTGCTCTCTAAGTGTCCCCATTTTATAGTTAAAGAAACTGAGGCAGAAGTTAAGTGACTTGCCTAAAGTCACACAGTGAGTGTTTGAGGTTGGATTTGAATTCATATATTTTTGACTTCAGGCTTTGTTTACTGAACCACCTAACTAGCTTGCATCACCCCTTCACATTTCTAGATGGTATCCCTGAGGTAGCTTTCAAATGCTATTGACTTGAGCACCCATTCTGGTATGTTTTCTTCCATATTAATCACCAGTCATAGTTTAATCTTCCCTGTATCACTGATCTTGTGATTAGCAGCCCCAATTAACATAATATAGATTTTATATAGTGATATTTGCTAAAAAAAAAAAGTGGGGCAGCTACAGATGACTTAGTGAATTGAGAGCCAGGCCTAGACATGGGAGGTCCTAGATTCAAATCTGGCCTCGGGTACTTCCTAGTTGTGTGACTTTGGGCAAGTCACTTAACCTCCACTGCCTAGTCCTTTCTCCTCTTCTGCCTTAAAACCAATATATAGCATTGATTTTAAGATGTGTTGAGTGAAAAAGAGA
>NW_025361199.1:0-1012 GCF_016433145.1 Gracilinanus agilis
CTCTTTGCTAGTATTCTATTTAAGATTTTTGCATCTATGTTCATTAGGGAGATTGGTCTGTAGTTTTCTTTCTCTGTTTTTGGTCTCCCTGGCTTTGGAATCAGTACCATATTTGTGTCATAAAAGGAATTTGGTAGGACTCCGGAAGGTAAGGGTTTTTTAAAAAAGTGAAAGCTTCTATTTTTTTATTTGAAGAAAATAATAAAAAAGGAAATTGGGACCATTTTAAGTATTGAACTGTATCAAGTTTTCTTTCTGAAAGAACGTAATTTATATATGTTTTAATTCTAGAAAAGGAGAGAAGAAAAACCTCATAAATGTTATCTTTGGAAACAATAGTTTTTGTCACTAAATGTTCTATTGTTTCACATATATAAACAGAAGCTATGTAGGAATGTTGTATAGTTTAACATAATCTGTTTAGAGAGATTATCTAATTTCATTCATTTTCATAGTGCTTTCTTCATATGTCAGCTGAAAGTCTGCAATAAAAAATATTTGTTATATGTTTAAAAGGTGGGGCACAGCCCTTGGGAAGCAAACGTTGTCTGAGGGCTTCAACCTTGAGGTCCCAGCACTGCCAGGATCTCAAAAAGCAAGTGCTGAACTGCTGATGTCAAGCAAGAGAACTACTAGGAAGAGGGCTAGTGCAGAGGTATGTGACATTCCATTAAGCCTAAAAGAAAGAGAACAGCATTCAACTGGGGCCATTTCTAACTATCAAAAGTCAGCTGGGGCTGAGATCTAAGCTGTAAATTGCACAATGTGGGAGGAGACTGAAATTTTTGAAATTCAGTCCCAGGGGCCACTGGTGGCTAAATGGATTGAAAGTCAAGGCTGGAGATAAAAGGTTCTAGGTTCGAATTTGGTCTCAGACACTTCCTTACTGTAGTGTGACCCTGGGCAAGTCACTTAACTCCCATTGCCTAGTTCTTATTGTTCTACTGCCTTGGAACCAATGTCCAAGATTGATTCTAAGTCAGAAAGTCAGAAGGTAAAAATTAAAAAAAAA
>NW_025361201.1:0-1005 GCF_016433145.1 Gracilinanus agilis
TATATATATATATATATCAGACACACAGTTCATTGCTTCATTTTGCCAACTTAGTAGAACCTGCCAAGGCTTACGACTTTCCGGCATCCTTGAAAAATAATGGTTACTGCCACCCTAAAGTTGAATGTCTACATTGATGTAAGACTTTACTTCCTTCGTGAAGTATAAACCTACCAAATATAACTAGGTAGTTAGAGAAATATGATCATTATAATGACTAAAATGATCAATCTTGTCAAGATTTTGTCTAAATTTAAAAGTCAAGTGATATTTGACTCCTGAAAGGAACCTTTAGTTTATTTCATTCAATTTACTTCACATTGATTAGAACCTGTTATGTGCAAGAGGCTATATGTGCTGTAAATATAGCAAAAATAAAGGAATCTAAAATATTAAAATACAATCTATCAAACAGATCATAGTGATTTGTCCAAGAAATCATTATGACCAAGTGGGATTCATATCAGGAATGAAAAGATAGTTCAACTTTTGGAAGTTAATTAATATAATTTAACATATTAAAAAGCCAGAAAAAAATCCAAATAGAATAATCTTAATTGATGTAAAAATGCCTTTTGAAAATAATGGTACTTATTTATGCTGTAAAAAACACATACACAATAAAAGCATAATGGTTAAAGAATGTGAGCAATCAGTTCTCAGACAAAGTAACTAAAACTCTCTATAGCCCTATAAAAAATGTTCTAAATCATTATTAATTAGAGAAAAGAAAATTAAAACATCTCTGAAATGCCACCCCACACCTATAAAAGTGGCTGCTATGATAGAAAAGGAAAATGACAAAACTTGTAAAAGACATAGGAAAATTGAGTTGGTGGAGTTGTGAACTGATTCAACCACTCTGGAGAGCAATTTAGAACTATGGCCAAAGGGCATAAAACAGTACATACCCTTTAACCTAGCAATGCCATTACTAGGTTTGTATCCAAAAGAGATAAGAAAAGGAAAATGGGGGAAGGACTTATATATATATATATATATATA
>NW_025361202.1:0-8084 GCF_016433145.1 Gracilinanus agilis
CTTCCTTCCTTCCTTCCTTCCTTCCTTCCTTCTCTCTCTCTCTCTCTCTCTCTCTCTCTCTCTCTCTCTCTCTCTCTCTCTCTTTCTTCCTTTCTTCCTTTCTTCCTTTCCCCTTACCTTCTGTCTTAGAATTGATTAGTATTGGTTCTAAGGCAGAAGAGTGGTAAGGCCTAGGCAATTGGTGTGACTTATCCGGGATCATACAACTAGGAAGCATCTGAGGCCAAATTTGAACCCAGGTCCTCCCAACTCCAGGCGTGGCTCTCTATTCACTGTGTTACCCAGCTGCCCCTGAGTGATTTTTCTAAAACAAAGATCCAATCACGTTACCCTTTGATTCAATAAATTTTAACAGCTCCCTACAACCTCCAGGATCCAGTATAAAATCTTATGCTTGGCATTCAAAGTACTCCATAACCTGGCTTCTTCCTACGATTTCACTCTCCTCCTTACACCTCTCACTCTTCTACTCTCCCAACATACTCTTCAATATAGCAACACTGGTATCCTTGTTCCTCAAATCAGATATTCCATTTCCCAACTCCAGAAGTTTCCCTGACCATTCCTCATGTCTGAAACAATCTCTGCCCCCATCTCTGTCTCCTGGCTTCCCTGGCTTCTTTCAAGAATCAGTTCCAATCTCATCTTTCCTAAGGGGCCTTTCCTGATCTCCCCTCACCAAACCCCCACTTTTCCTCTGAAATTACCTCCTATTTACACTGCAAATGTCTGGTATGTACAGGTACATGCATGTTTTTTCCCTCTCATTAGGATGAGTTCCTTAAAGGCAGGGATCAGGGTTTTTTGCCTTTCTTTGTATCCCCAGCATTTAGCAAGATGCCTGACTCATTTTAATCTCTTAATAGATGTTTGTTGACCAAACAGGTTATCAACCAAATACTCATTTGGTGCTAGGGATGGACACAAAGATGAAAACTAGAATAGGCCCTGGCCTCAAGAAGCTTACACACTAGTGAGGAGAGAGCAAACAATGGAGAGTGCACATTGCTTGGCATTACCACTACCATTTCTGCTCTGTTAAGTGCCTACCACAATCTTGGCCAGCCAGAGAGAATCTCTTCTTGGTTTATCCTTCTCCATATAGGACTCCTTCCTCCCAAGAAGAAGGAAGGACCCTTTGCTCCTCAGCAGGTTTGGAACTGATCCTTCAGCCCAGGATTTGGGTTTGGGGAGCTTTTGAAGATTACTTATGGGAACGATTGCCTGGGGACTTGCATCATTTCTGCTCTGCACTCTGACTGAGCAGCAGACAGTGAGCTGCTGCAGGGCAACCCTCCTGCCAGGGAGGCCCCAGGGGCATCCTTCTACCCAGTCCCTGGTCACTCTTCCTGCTGCTTCGTCCTCTCAACTCCCAACATCTGAAAGAAGCCCTGTTGTCACTGGGTTAGATTAACTCTGCTTGGGAGAAGCCTAAGAGGCTAAGAAGAGGAGGGAAACCACTAACGCGAGAAAGCAAAAGAGAGGGGGCACAGTAGGATAAAGAGATGATTTTTTAAAAAAATGATGACTGCATCTCCTGAGCCAAGGGAGAACACTCAAGCCTTAAAATACCTTGAATATTCATGAAAATGCCCTCAATCAACTAGCAAATAGAATTAATCATATTAATGTGGAAAATCAGATTAGTGAGGAAACAGCATATGAAATCTAATCATGTTTCATTGAATAAAACCAAGGAGGGGAGGTTAAAGGCCCCTCATACTGCACTTTGTTTCAAAATCCAGTTAATAGCTTCTCCATTAGCAATAGTCATCCAGGCTGTGGGAGTCTCCAACCCAACCAGGCTCCTCACTGTTCCCCAGTACAGTTTGCATGGTCAGCTGCCTTCCTATCTTTGTTCCTGCTATTCCTCCTGCTAAAAATGCTCCTCATTCATGTCTGCCTAGATAAATTGTACCTATCCTTCAAGACTTCCACGATACTCCACTCTTCCATGAAGCTATTCATGATCAACTCAACTCAAGGGAATCTCCTCTTCCTCAAACATTTTAGAGGAAGATCATCATACTGTAGATTTAATGCTACAGGGACTTTATTTAGCACCATGTACATTTTATTTTAGTACAATGCCTTTGTTCAACAAATTAGGAAAATAAAGGCCAGAGAGATGAAGAAACTTGCCCAAAGTCATCTAGTATATGCCAGAGGCAGGATCTTAACCCAAAACCAAAGTTCTATTTTCCACATCATTGTCTGTCCCATAATTTCAAAAGTATGACCTTGTATTATTAATTATTTTTTATAGGTATATATGTATGCTTTAGAATGGGAGTGAGAAAATGTGGAGCAGTGAAAAGAACCATGCAGTTGGTATTAAGGGAAGCTGAGTGCCAGACCTGGAGTTGGGAGGACCCGGGTTCAAATCTGAAACTCAGACATTTCTTAGCTGTGTGATCCTGGGCAAGTGCCTTAACCCCAATTGCCTGGCCCTTGATGCTCTTCTTTCTTATAAGTGATCTTAAGACAGAATTAGAGTTTAAAAATGAAAAAATAAAAATAGGAACTGAATTCAAATTCTGTCTCTGGTTTACTTCTTATGATCAAAAGGAAAATAGTAGCTATGAAAATTAGAGAAGAATGAAAAGTATTGTGAATTGATGCAAAATGAAGAAAGCATACCCAAGAAAACAACAAACAAAATGACTTCAACAATGTTAATGGAAAAAATTAAAAAAAAAGCAGGTGTTGTGAAATTATAACGACCAAAGTTTCTTGTGTAAAGTTGGGCAAATTTCTTAAGAGTTTCATGTGTAAAATGAATGGTTTAGGCTAAATGATCTCTAAGGTCCCTTCAAACTTTAAGTCTATGACACAATGAAACAAGTCATGGTATTTGAGGATCTATCACTAGGTTTGAAAACTGTTCCTCTTCCTGTGTCTACCCCTCCTAGTGAAAATCTGACTCTAAATTACCAGTGCATAGAGCATAGGAAGACCTGGGTTTAAATTCAGCTTTAGATATTTTTGTCATATCATCTGCATGACCCTCAGCAAGTTACTTAACTTCAGTTTTCTCCTCTGTAAAATGAGGGTAATTATAGCACCTTCCTGCCAAGGTTATCGTGAGGCTCGAATGAGATAATATTTGTAAAATGCTTTGCAAACTTTAAAGTGCTATATAAATGCTGGCTATTATTATTACCTCCTTACAAAATGGATACCATCTTAGACGTGGAGCCTCAGCAGCAATACTGGGTTCCTTATGAATAGGTATAGCATAATTGCTAGGAAACAGCATGATCAGGGTGCATCATATCTTGCTTTCCTGACTGCCAAGCTACTGATAACATCACCACAATCAATGTGCTCTGAGGCATCTTACTGATGCTCAATATCATCCCCATGAACTCTATTTGAATGACTTTCCAGCGGAAGACAGATTGTCCTTGTCTTGCTAGGTCTCACGGGCCATAACTAGGAGAATGAATGGCAGTCGGAGAGGAAAATGTAACCCTGATGTTAGGAAAAACATTCCATTGAAAATATGATGCTTTCTCTAATGGGGGAAGGGATGGAGGTAGGGAGGGAATTCACTGGGTATTTTAATGTAACAAAAAAACAAATAAATATATATATTTAAAAATCTCTTAATATTTTTCTCAACATTAGCTTTTGTATAAATTAGAACCATCCCCAAATGGACCAGCCTGCTTCTGGAAGGAGTAGTTTCTCTCCTTTGCTGGGGAAAAGGAGGCTGGGAGGGGGTATAAGGGAAGGGGGAGAGGTCTTTAAACAAAGCCTCCAAGGAAGCCCAGTTATCTGTGGCATAAGGGAAGATTCCTGTTTGGATCTGGTTACCTGGGACAGACAAGATGAGTCCCTTCCTGACCCCACCAACTCTGAGATTGTGGGATGCTGGGGCTTATTTTGTTTGCAGAGAAAGAGAGAGAGAAAAAAAAAAAAAACAACAACTGTGAAAGTTCTATTTACAGAAGCAAGTGGATAGCTTCATTTGTATGGACTGCTCAATAGGCAAAGAAGGCTCTGTAAAGCCTATTTCCTTTCTCTGATATATTCCCTGGCAGTGAGCCTTTGCTGTAACGTGTCACTTAACTTAACAAAAAATAAATACTCCGGGGCCATGGGGAGCTAGAGATTTCAGCCTTAAGAATCTGTGCATTTATAAAATGCCATATTAAAAGGTGAACCTCAGGGTGTTCTATAGTGTAGGGGCTGTGAGGCACCCCAGGGGGCTACTACCTGCCTCTTTCTAGAAAGAGGTCAGATGGGGATTTGGTCTCAGGAGTGTATCTCTTTTGCATAACCAAAGCACTAAACCCAGAGCTCCAGGCTTGGTACACAAGCACTGACTCCCTCAGTAAATATTTGTTGACTGGGTTGACTGGCATCGTTCCCACTCAGAGGTCCCCACTTCCTTCTCAGTTCAGGTTTCTGGGCTGGTGGCTTTGTGGGGGCAGCTCTTTCCCTCTCCTCTCTGCAAAGGCTTCTCAGAGGCTCAGTGGCTCTATTGTTAAGTCACTTGATCAGAGGGATTAACATATTAATCAAATTAGAAATCCAAGGATTGAAATATGTAGATTTCTAGTGATAAAGTCAGTCTCATCAGCAAAACAGGGGAATCAGCCTAACTTCATCAGCAGTAATGATCAGGCTAGAGGAGATCACCTGGATTGATTTCCTTTTTTTTTTTAATTGAACTTTTTTTTTTCCTTTTCAGAATGAATTTTTGTTTTTCTTTGCTTTTAAAGCACCATTATTTTTAGATATTCCTCACTCCTTCTTCCATCCAAAGAGATACTCCCAAACCCTTGTAATAAAAAAAAATCATTAAGCAAAACCAATCTAAGAGCAACTATCGCTGCCTGTCTGACAGCTTATGTTTGATAATTCACAGGATTCTGCATCCAAGTCCCCCATTTCTCTGAGAAAAGATGGTTTTATCCTCTGATTTCTGGTCAAACAGTTTTTCTTGAAGGACAATTAGTGTGCATGAAAAAAAATGATTTTATCTAATCTGTAATTTAGTCTGGGAGCTTGGCACAGAGTGGGGTTGTCCATGGTTGATAGGGCACTGAAAAATGACATTAGAAAGTGAGCATACATCTGCTTCTTTGGGACAAGCCTGGCCAGCCCATACATAACATTCCATCATCTCCCACCTCACTGCAGGAATTTCCTTTCCTTTACAGCAGTGATTCCCAAAGTGGGTGCCACTGCCCCCTGGTGGGTGCTGCAACGATCCAGTGAAGCAGTGATGGCCACAGGTGCATTTATCTTTCCTATTAATTGCTATTAAAATAAAAAAAAATAATTTCCAGGGGGCTAAGTAATGTTTTTTTTTTTCTGTAAAGGGGGTGGTAGGCCAAAAAAGTTTGGGAACCACTGGTTTACAGCATGACTGTTCTTTCTTTTCTTTAGATACTCAGGGATAAGCATGGCGCCTCACAATGTAGGTACTCAAATCGATTTCAGTAGCTTGCCCATGGTCACATAGCTAGTACATATCCGAGGTGGCATTCAAATCCAAGTCTTTCCATCTCTCAGAGCAGTAGTCTCTCCCCTCACTATCCTGCCTCCTCACCTGGACTACGGCCCACAGATATATATACTCCTGACTTCTCCTCCCTGCCAGATTCCTACCTTACTTGAGGACTTGGGTAATTCCAAATGGTTTATTGGCCCTCACTCTTCCTGCCTGTCAATCAGGAATAATGGCATTCCCTGCTCTCCTGCCTGCTGATTAAATGTGGATATCCAGCAGGTTAATGAGCTTCATCACTGAGGGCTTTGAGATCCTCAGAATGATGAACTCTGGACACAGTTGGAAACAGGCTTTTGTGACAGACTGTAGCCACTAAATGTCTGCTTTAAATGAGCCAGTGCTAAGAACTCTTCTCTTTTACCCTTTGAAATTTGCTTTGACTTTTACCCTTCAAATGACATCAAAGGGTGGCTCATTAGCAACAGTTTCTGCAAGTTAGGGGGGGCAGCAGAGGCATAGGTAAACTGATGAACTTTGGGGCATCTTCTGAAAGTTCCCAGGCTTTCCTTGCCATAGTCATATGCTCAGGCATGGAGACACCTCATTCCACCAAGTTTTGAGGCTGCTTTCAGCAATGGACCTCTCTTTAGTGCTTAGTCCTTTAGAGAAGGACTAAGAGGTGTGTCAGCTCCGACTTAGATGGCCCTGATCCTGCCCAAGCACAACCAGATCACAGCCAAGGCTCCGCTAGGGAAACAGTGCAGATACCCAGGTGAGTTAAGCAGCCATCCTCTGAGTGGCCAGAGGAGACAGCCCACTTGGGCCTCCCAAATGGCTATCTTCCTGGTAGCAGCTATTTTGATGTCTTGGTAATCCAGTTCATCTCTACCCTGGGACTAAAAACAAGGTATAGGGGAAGTGAGGCAATTATCCAATAGTTAAGTCCATAACAAGCCTATTTCCAGCTGTGCCCTATTTGCATAGTAGAAAAAACTTTGGCCCTGGGAGTCAGAGGTCTTGGGTGTGAATCCCAATTTGGTGCTTTGTAGTTTAGAATGAACTGGACGGGATATTAGTGATCATTTAGGCAAACCACTTCATTTATGAAAACAGACCCAGAAAGCTTGTGACTTGCCCAAAGTTACATAGGTACCAAACCATAAACCTCTGAATCCCAATGAAATGCTCTTTCATTTTGCCACTCTGCCTTAGACATGCCAATTCACAATTCACCTCCGTGGTCCTCAGTTTCCTCATATGCAATTTGATGATCTTTTAAGGTCCTTTCTAGCTCTGATCTTATTTTTTTTTAAATTTTAAACCCTTAACTTCTTGTGCATTGACTCATAGGTGGAAGAGTGGTAAGGGTAGGCAATGGGGGTCAAGTGACTTGCCCAGGGTCACACAGCTGGGAAGTGTCTGAGGCCGGATTTCCACCTAGGACCTCCCGTCTCTAGTCCTGGCTCTTAATCCACTGAGTTACCCAGCTGCCCCCTAGCTCTGATCTTATTATCTAGGGTGTCTCTCAATTGCCTTTGGACAAGACTATAAAAGACTCCTGAAATATTCTCTGCAGATTGCCTGGATACAACCAGAAGAAGGGGAAATGGCTAAGAAATTCTTAGCTCCCAGGCTGTGGACAGAACTGTTACCTTGTACCACTAACACAAATGGGCTTTTCTTGTGGGCATCCAGGTGCTCATTCACAGTCATACAGTCAGGATCCAAAAAGATTCTGGTAGGCCAGGACATTGAAACAAGTCAAATGCTTTTTTTTTTTTTTAAAGAGATAGAGAGAGAGAAAAATAAATCTTAAATGTGGGTTCAAAAAGTCCACTTTGTAAGTCCTACATTGGAAGATAGAGAACAATTTATCTAAAAAAGATCTGGGTGTTTTAGTGGACTGCAAGCTCAATATGAGTCAACTCTCTGTTTGGTAGCTAATGTGATTTTAGAATGGCTGAACTGAGAGGCATTGTGTCCAGGACTAGGGTAGTGCAAAAGCTGTAAAGAGATCAATTTAGGTTTGCTTATAAAAAAAAAATCTTCAGAAGAACTACAACTGCCCCAAAGTGGAAAGAATTATCTTGGAAAGTAATAGGCTTCCTATCCCTGGAGACCTTCAGACTGGATGATCACTGATAAGGTATGATGTTAAGGAGATTCTTGTTCAGATACAGGTTGGACTAAGTGGCCTCTGAGGCCCTTCCAACTCAGAGGGAGTCTGTGATTAGGAGATCCAAGCAACACAGGCACCACACCTTTAAGGCCATTATCCCCAGAGATGAGAGGAAACAAGCATTCATTAGCTAGCTACTACTGTATGCCAGGCATTGTCTAAGCAAACATTACAAATACCATCATTTGATCCTCACAAGGACCCTGTGAGGTAGGGGCTATGATCATTCCCATTTTCCAGTTGAGGAAACTGAGGCAGATAGCTGTTAAGTACTTGCCCAGGGTCACACAACTATTAAGCATTTTCCTGACTCTAGGTCCAGGGCTTTATTCACTGCTCCTTTTAGATGGCTTTAGAACACCAACAAGAATATTCTAGGAACAAAGCCCAATCACCTTGTTCGTTCTCTCTCTCTCTCTCTCTCTCTCTCTCTCTCTCTCT
>NW_025361203.1:0-1086 GCF_016433145.1 Gracilinanus agilis
TTGGAAGATAAATATAGTATGGGGCTTCCAGCAATCCCCTTCTTATCACACCTACACTATCTGAGGAATTTACTGGCTTTGTTGTCTAAAGAGGACACTGTTGGAGTTCTGTGAACTATCCTCTTCTTTTCTCTGAGAAGCACACGCCATCAGGAAATCTTTCTCTCTCTGGGTCCTATCCCTGAATTTGGGATCTCTAGAACTTGGGATTTAATCTCCTAAAGCAGATTCTTTTTTACTTTCTCCATTCTCAGGCTAAAAGACTAGATCAAGATGCAGAAAGAATTCAAAAATCTTACCTCCTGCACCTAACAGTTTGAAACTCACAAATATTGTTCAGGAAGTAGCAGCTCAGGCCACATGGAAAGGCTTACTTACTTCTGCCATATGCTTCTGCTGGTCCATTATTCCCAAAGGGAAGAAGCTGCATTTGGACAGAGGATCCTCTCTACCTGACATACCTGTTGCACTTGTCTCGGGTCTATTTTTCTAAAAGAGAGTAAGATAAAGAATGTGGGTTGGCCCCACAATATGTTTTTTTAAAATTTTTTTAACATTTATTAATATTCATTTTTTAGAAAAGTTGACATGGTTACATAATTTATGCTCCTACTTTCCCCTTCACCCCTCAACCTTCCCCCCACCCCCATGGCCGATGTGCATTTCCACTGGTTTTAACATGTGTCATTGATCAAGACCTATTTCCAAATTGTTGGTAGTTGCATTGGTGTGGTAGTTTCAAGTCTACACCCTCAATCATGTCCACCCCGACCCATGTGTTCAAGCAGCTGCTTTTCTTCTGTGTTTCCACTCCTGTAGTTCTTCCTCTGAACGTGGGTAATGTTCTTTTCCATAAATCCCTCAGAATTGTCCTGGGTCACTGCAATGCTGCCAGTACAGAAGTCCATTACATTAGATTTTACCACAGTGTATTGGTCTTTGTATACAATGTTCTTCTGGCTCTGCTCCTTTCGCTCTGCATCAATTCCTGGAAGTCATTCCAGTTCACATGGAATTCCTCCAGTTTATTATTCCTTTTAGAACAATAGTATTCCATCACCCGCATATACCACAGTTTGTTCAGCC
>NW_025361204.1:0-3596 GCF_016433145.1 Gracilinanus agilis
TTTTCCTGATTTCTTATAGGTTACCAACCTACAAGTTAAGTTATCCTTGACTCTTTTCCTCTCACCATCCCCACATCTAATCAGTTACCAAGTCCTATTGATTCTACACTATATTTCCTGGGTGCCTCCCCTTCTCTCTACTCACACTGCCACCTCCCTAGTCATTGTCCTCTAGCATAGACATTAGCTTCCTTTCCCTTACTCTGTTCTCTCTAAGACATCCTCTACCAGAGACGTCAAGCTTATAAAACTCCCATGCTCCAGAATCAGATAAAAATGTAAATGTTTAATGAAATAAATACATAACCTACATAATGCTAATTCATGGTTTTCTTTTCTTTTCAACTCTCAATTTTAAGTATCTATTTTAAGACAGAAGAGTGGAAAGGGATAAGTAATTGGGGTTAAGAGACTTGCCCAGGGTCACATGACTAGGAAGTATCTGAGGCCAGATTTGAACCTGGGACCTTCCTGTCTCCAGGAGGCCTCCTGGCTCTCTACCAACTGAGACACCTAGCTGCCCCTAATTCATGGTTTTCTAAGTCCATATGCAGCCTATAGAAATCTTTTTCTACTTGAGTTTGATACACTGCTCCGCATAGCTTTAAAAATGGAGATTTTTACTATTTTAGCTCCCATGATGTCACTTACCTGCTCGAAAACTTTCCATAGCTTCTTATTATCTTAAAGATCAAATAAAAATGCATCTGTTTGGTATTTAAATCTTCTCTCTCCAGCATAATCTTCCAGATTGATTTCACATTACCCACCACTCCCATTGCCCATATTTCCCCCATTTCATCTCCTGCCGGCTCTCTCCCACGCCTGGAATGCTTACTCTCTATATCCCTGTAGTATATAATCCCTAGCTTTCTTCACTGTACAGCTCCTGCAAGGGGTCATCTCCTATAGGAGGTGTGTTCCCTGGTTCCTTTTTTTGCCCTATTCTTCTATTTTTCACCTGGATAATGTTAGACAAGTCATTTTCCACTGAGTCGGTTGATAAGTCGATGAGCACTTATTAGAACTCTTCCCCCATCACCATACTTATTTTGCAATCAATCAGTATGCATCATATATATTTTTAGCTACATATAGTCTGATCATGGGACAGAGAGTCTTGGGGCAAAAGACCTTGACTCTCAAGCAGGAAGAGGACACTTGAGAACTGATCAAAGAAGAAGAAGGGGCTCTATAGCTGACATGAGAGGAAGGAGGGTGATGGGAGAGAAACTATGAAGCCTGAATAGACCCTGTGCTGCAAGATGGAAGGAGCCAAAGAGATAATACCAAGGGTCCCCAGCTCTGAGGTGGTGGAACCATTATAAGGGGCTGGAGTCCAAGGCATCTCTCACTTCCTAGCACAGGCTGCCTGGCTTTTGGTATGTTGGTTGCCTACTATTATTATACCCTCTTGGCCAGCAGAAAAACTAAACTGTGTTTGTATGAGTTTTTTTTTTTTAACTTAGAGAGAGAATAAGGAAGAGAGTGCGTTTTCTTATTCTAGGGGGACAGAAGGTTTGGCCAGCAGAAGCAGAAGGGGAGAAGATTAAGAGAATTCACAAACCCTACACAAGAACTCAAGATTTAGATGCTCCTAGAAATAAATAATAAACTGGTAAGGATGGCAGGCTACAAAGAGTGAAGGGCTATTAGATGTGACTTTCTTTTTTTCTCCCTCCTCACTCAGGAGAGAGTGACCCAAAAAGAATGAAAGCCATTGATTTGAAAATAGTAGTAATAAGGGTCATCTAGGTAGTACAGTGGATAGAATGCCATACCTGGAGTTTGGAGAACCTAAGGTCAAAAATAGCCTCAGCTACATTCCTAGCTGTGTGACCCTGGGTAAGTCACTTAACTCAATTGCCTAGCCCTTGCTGCTCTTCTGTCTTAGAATTGACACTAGGATAAAAGTGAAGGTTTAAAAATAAAAATAAAGCATTTGTAAGGTACTTTAAGCTTTACAAAGTGCTTTATGCCTTTAATCTCACTTGATCTTTAACTATCCTCTGAGATAGGTATTAACTATTATTCCCATCTTGCAGATGAGAGAAATGAGGCAGACAGGTGAAAGAAACTTGCTTAGGGCTCACAGAGCTAATAAGTTTCTGAGGCAGGATTTGAGTTTGGTCTTCTTGATGCCATGTTCAGAGCTCTCTCCACCACTTCACCACCTAAATGCTTCTAAAAATATATTATTCACACTTCCTTCCTTGCAGTCTGGCATCCTCATCAGCTCATGATATCTGAATTCCTTCTTGTCTCTCAGGATCCTCTTCCTGCTAAGGAGTCACAGTTGTACTCCTTGCCCCTGAGCCAGGCAGTCTTTGTATGTGTTAGTTTTCCCTCTAGACCAGTGATTCCCAAAGTGGGTGCCGCCGCCCCCTGGTGGGTGCTGCAGTGATCCAGGTGGGTGGGGATGGTCACTGGTGCATTTATCTTTCCTATTAGTTGCTATTAAAATAAAAAAATTAATTTCCAGGGGGCTAAGTAATATTTTTTCTGGAAAGGGGGCGGTAGGCCAGAAAAGTTTGGGAACCACTGGTCTAGACTAATGTATGCTTCCAGAGGGCAAGGAATGTAGCATTTTAAAACCGCATCCCTGATGCCTAGCACAGTACCTGGAGATTATAGAAGGTAATCACAAAATACTAATTGAATGGATGAGTTACAAGAGTGGAGATCAATTGAGCTGACCATTCCACTATCCTACCTCACTTAGCCCTGTCTTCCTTTAATCAGGTAAGGAAACCTCCATGAGTCAGTGAAGTAAGTGTGAACAAGACCTAAACACCACTGTGGAAACAATCAACCCATAAAAAGTTTTCAGAGTCAGAGAAAAAAAGTCCTCAATCAGTTTAGAAATCTTTGCAAGCATTTGGATGGCATGGAGTGATATTATACCAGAAGTCTATGTGGATTGGTTGAGGAGGAGTGGCTCCTCATCACCTGTGAGGCTTTTATCAAAACAGTAAGTCAGTTTGGAATCAGGCACTCGGGCATCTGGCAGCTTCGTGGTGAAAGACTCCAGCCACATTCCCAAAAAAGGAATTGCTTGATGCAGAGGGTAGGGCTAAAGGGAGATGGGAGGGGGCACCTCGGCCTCCTTTCTCCCCATCCCTCAACTCTGACCAGAGGAGGACTTTGTAAACCTTGGAGAACTTGGACTTTTTCATCAGTATCCCTGGAGCAATAATGGTTGGCAGCCATGTCTGCGTCAGGAACCAAGAATAAGTAAGACATACAATGATGGAAAAGTAGCTCTGGGACTCTACCAGAAGATACCCAGGAGAAGGGCTATCAGCCCAAGGGGAACCTCATGGATACCCCAGCCCAGATGAGGCTCTGGTAAAGGTCATCTAGCTCAGAAGTGTTTAACCCTTTGTTGTGTCCTGGACCCATTTGGAAGTCTAGAGAAGCCTATGGATCCCTTCTCAGAAAAATGTTCTCAAATGCAGAAACTAAAATCTAGAAGATTACAAAGGAAGCCAATATATTAAGTTACAAAATAGTTATATAATGTAAAATAATACTTATATAGTTATAAAATAATAGCTATATAATTATGGAATAGTTATATAATATAAAATAATAAT
>NW_025361205.1:0-1125 GCF_016433145.1 Gracilinanus agilis
AAAGAGTTTAGAGAAAGAAAGGAGGCTTTGTACCCATTAAAATCTACTTTATTATCTTAATTACTTCCTACTGAAAACTGTTATCAAACACAGTTCTCCTAACTCCTCAACGCCTGGGTAACTTTTCTTGTTATATTTACTAAGAAAACAAAAAGGGAAATTAACATAATCAATCAGCTCTTGCAACAACAATGCCTTTTATATATCTTCTTAAATTCCCCAAGTTTTAGTTTCATTGCTGCCAGAGGGATGATAGATGGAAAGGAGAAGGGAAAAAAAAAATACAACAAAAAAACCCAAAGTAAAATGGTCTATCTAAGGCTATTAATTTTTGAAATACCTTATTATTTTGTTGAGTAACAACTATTTTAGATTAATCTCTCTATCTTTTATTCTGCACAAAAAAAAAATAACAAAATGAAAAACAAATTACACAGCACATAGCTACACAATGTGGCAAAATAACTTCTCACATTAGACATGTCCTGAAGTATAAGTCTCTTTTTTCATTTTAAATTCATCACCATGGAGGAAGCTGGGTGGCTCAGTGGATTGAGAGCCAGGCCCAGAGATGGGAGATCCTGGGTTCAAAGCTGGCCTCAGACACTTCCTAGCTGTGTGACCTTGGGCAAGTCACTTGACCCCCATTGCCCACCCTTACCATTCTTCTGCCTTGGAACCAATACACACTAAAAAAATAATAAAATAAAATAAATAAATTCATCACCTTTTTGGTAGGAGGTAAGGGTATGGTTTTTTTTTTTCTAAATTCTTTTGGATGCATAGTTTATCAGTGCTCTGAGCAAAGTTCTAAAGTCCATGAAGTTTGCTTTTGTCTATAATGATATTATCAACTAAATTTTTCTAGTTCTGTTCACTTTACTCTGCATCAGTTCATAAAGGTCTTACCAGTCCCTTCTGAAACTGTCCATTCTATAAATTCTTATGGCATAATAAAATTTCATTTTATTAATATGTCAGCATTTATGTTTAACCATTCTCCAACAGGACGTCGTTGCTGCATTTCCAATCTGAATCAGGAAGACATTAGTAAAAATATTTTTGTAAATACAAATCTTTTTTTTTTCCTTTTTCGGATTCCTTAGGTCTAGTATTGATATATAG
>NW_025361206.1:0-2724 GCF_016433145.1 Gracilinanus agilis
TTTCTTTCTTTCTTTCTTTCTTTCTTTCTCTCTTTCTTTCTCTCTTTTTCTCTCTTTCTTCCTTTCTTTCTTCTTTGTTTCTTTGTTTCTTTGTTTCTTTCTCTCTTTCTCTCTTTCTTTCTCTCTTTCTTTCTTTCCCTTTTCCTTATCTGGGGCAGCTATGGGGCTCAGTGAATTGAGAATCAGAGTAGTAATTCTAAGGTGGCAGGTAAGGATTTTTAAAAATTAAAATCTTACATTCTGTCTTGGAATCAATACTAAGTATTGGTTCTAAGGCAGAAGAATGGTAAGGGTCAAGCAATGGGGGTCAAGTACCTTGTCCAGAGTCACACAGCTAGGAAGTGTCCTGAGGCCAGATTTGAACCTAGGACCTCCTGTCTCTAGGACTGGATATCTATCCACTGAGCCCACCCAACTGTCTCCCATTTGGGATTTTCTTGGCAAAGATACTGGAGTGGTTTGCCATTTCCTTCTCTGGCTCATTTTACAGATAAGGAAACTGAGGCAAACATGGTTAAATGGCTTAACCAGAGTCACACAGCTAGGAAGTGTCTGAGACCAGATTTGAACTCAGGAAGATGAGTCTTCCTGACTCCAGGCCTAGTACTCTATCAGTTGAGCCACTGAAGTGCTCCTACTTCCAGATTAACTTCTAGCTTCTTCATATGGATTTCGTGTAAATATAAATGTGTTAAATATAAATTTAACTCCTGGGTTAAAATGTAAACTTAAAGGGATTGCTTTGCTTTTTGTTTTTGTAACTCTGGTACCTAGTACACAGTAGGTGCTTAATAAAAGCTTGGTGTCTGATTGTCTCTATCCACAGGCACCTGTGAGTCCTTTGGTCCATGTCTTGTACATTGCACATTGGGCATTGTAGAATGTCTTGTACACTGATTGACTTTATGGGAATTGGGGATCCTTTTATATACATTGCACTTATGCTACAAAACATGTTACACTTAAGCTTGTTTGAGAATTTCTCTGGAGTAAAACTCCTGGGTTGGGGAAACAAGCCAATAAGAGAAACTAACCATTGGGGGTTAGTTGCCAGGTCTG
The DNA here is from genome assembly GCF_016433145.1 of Gracilinanus agilis. Lineage (NCBI taxonomy): Eukaryota > Metazoa > Chordata > Mammalia > Didelphimorphia > Didelphidae > Gracilinanus > Gracilinanus agilis. Next base: position 1,060 of record NW_025361206.1, read on the forward strand.
AGCCTCGTCTATGTTAAACCAGAGCCTTTGGGGAGTCCTAGGTCATGAGTTACATATATATTTTATATTATCTGTGTTTATTTTTTTTACCTTAGTAGCATGGAAGTTCTTTGAGAACAAGGACTATTTAATTTTAGCTTTTGTATTCTTGGAGCCCAGCACAGTGATAATAGATCTTTAACAAATGCATGTTTTATGGAATCAATCCCTAGAATGTAGAATGTTAGAGTGAGAGGGGCACAAAGAAATCACTTAGAGCAGAGGTGTTAAATACCTGTCCCATGGTATCATGTGGCCCACAGCACTCCTGAGGGTGGTCCAAACCAGATTAAATTATAATCGGGGAGTAGATAGCAAAATAAATAAAAATACAGTGAAATGTAGAGAATATTATGTGGTTTTCTAAGTTAATACGTAGCTCCCATTCATTTTTTTTTAACCCTTACCTTCTGTCTTAGAATCAATACTGTCTATTGTTTCCAGGGCAGAAGAGTGGCAAGGGCTGGGCAATGGGGGTTAAGGGACTTGCCCAGGGTCATACAACTGGGAAGTGTCTGAAGTAAAATTTGAACCTGGGACCTCCCATCTGTAGGCCTGACCCTTCATCCACTGAGCCACCCAGCTGCCCTCATGGCTCCTGTTTCTCTGTGAGTTTGACACCAGCATTCAAGACCATCAATTCCTATCTTATGGACAAGTCTCAGAGAAGGAAGTGACTTATTGTGGTAGGTGAGTTTAATAAGCTATTATTGTGCTATATGAAATGATGACTAAGAAGAAAACAGAGAAACTTGAAATGACTTATATGGACTGATACAGGGTGAAGTAAGCTGAACTAGGAAAATGATATATATATAATGACTACAACAATGAAAACTACAACAAACAAAAATGATGTGATTATAACAATCAAGCTTGACCTAGAAGAAGCAATGAGAAAATATACCTCCCCTCTTTCTTTGTAGATGTAGAGAAACTGTGGGCCCTTACCTTGAGGTGTTTGTGAGTTGTATTGAAAAGCCTTTTTCTCCTTTCTCTTTTTAAATTCTTTGTCACAAAGCAATGCTCACTGGGCAGGGGGAGGGGGAGGGACATATTTGAAATAAACATCATATAAAAATTAAAGCTATCAATAATAAATTTTAAAATAGCCCTGCATGGCCTGGCCATGGGATATCTTAAAAATATATCTTCTATTGATAGGCTGTTACTCTAAATCAGTGATTCCCAAAGTGGGTGCCACAGTGATCCAGGAAGGCGGTGATGGCCATAGGTACAATTATCTTTCCTAATAATTGCTATTAAAATTTAAAAAAATTAATTTCCAGAGAGCTAAGTAATATTTTTTTTCTGGAAAGGGGGCAGTAGGCCAAAAAAGTTTGGGAACCACTGCTCTAAATGAATCATGTCCTCTCTTTGGGCCTCAGTTTCCTCAGATGTAAAATTAAGGGATTGGATCAAATGAGCTCTGAAGTCCCTTCTGGCACTAAATTCTAGGTTAGCAGAGACCTTTGATAAAGTAATTTGGAAAGAGGAGAAAGAAAGAAAGAAAGAAAGAAAGAAAGAAAGAAAGAAAGAAAGAAAGAAAGAAAGAAAGAAAGAAAGAAAGAAAGAAAGAAAGAAAGAAAGAAAGAAAGAAAGAAAGAAAGAAAGAAAGAAAGAAAG
>NW_025361207.1:0-4695 GCF_016433145.1 Gracilinanus agilis
AAAAAATGTCATTCCAGCCTTGAAAATGTTAAGATAAAAACAATCAAAGAATAGAAGGATAATGGAAAGACAAATTGAAGATGGGTGGGTGGGAAGGAGTCTGGAAAGATCAAAAGTATTCATTTCAGGTAAAGTATTCAAAGTTGCCCAAAGCTCACCCCGGTTATTGGTTAGCCTGCCTAGTGAACAGAATGACATTGTGCTGGCTTTCTTGGAGTCGGGTTTGCGGCTAGAATCAATTTTGAAGCCCCACTCCAACAACAGTTGCTTGCAAAATTTGCTAAGATTTCTGCTAGTTCCACATTGTTAGTTTTCATGTAAAGTCCATCAACTGTCTTCCTGGTACCTCTTAATGACAAGGCAACTGCATCAGATTCTGAAAAACACAAGAGTATGCTCACTCATAGTGTCTGGCTAGAAAGAAGGCAGTGTTCATGATGGGAGCTGTAAGTAGTCCAAGGCAGACAACCTTTTGACCTAGAACCCTGACTTTGGTGGAGGTGTAACTTCTCACGGAAACAAGTGCAAGCTTTGGGGTCTCTCAACTTATAAGCCAGTCCTAAAACTTGGGGTTCATCAGATCTTACTAGGCTACAAGTTTGGAGTTTCTAGATTCCGTGTCAACAACTCCATACTGAAGAACATTGTATTAGCATCAATGGAAAGTTCATTGCTTTTACTCAACTCTCTTGCAGTGTCTCCCAACATCTTCCCAGCCAGCTGTTCAGCTCCATCTTCTAAAGATAAGTGGCTCCTTAGGGATCCCTCTCTGAAGGCATTGTTTAAATCTAGTTCCAACAGGGAAAGAAGTGAAATTTCCTCTTAAGCATTTCTAGAAGGCATCTGGTAATGGAGGTATTATTTCTTTACTAGCTAAGAAGAGAGGAATAAAACTCCCCATCTTGTTTTTGTTGTGTTTTTTTTAATGCTATTAACTTCCCTAGCATTGAAGCACTGGATTGTGAGATGCAGGAATGAGTGTGTGTGTGTGTGTGTGTGTGTGTGTGTATTATTTTGGATAAAAGTTTGCTGAGCTTTCAGAATCAGCTATTCCAGACCTGGCGGGTTGCTAATTAAGGGTTAGTATACTAAATTAGCAGTGAATTAACATTCATTTCTGTGCTAGTACACTTGAGCTGCAGGAAATTACCCAAATTAGATTCAGGTAGTGACATTCATCACAACCAGTAATGACTGTAACTTAAACAAGATTTAGTGGTACACTGGGGCTAATATTCCCAGAAAACTTAGGCTTCCTTGTGTGGAGGTATTAGGATGCCATCAACACTGGGTTGAGGGATGCCTACCGGATTTGTGCTGCAGGAGAAAGAATGGAAAACACTGGGTTCTTTTTCCAGTAAGACGATATTCTGCATTGTTTGATCTCTTGAGGATCCCAAGGCTGACATGTGCAAAAATGACATCATTTTTGATGTAGAGGATGAGACAGGTAGAATCCTAGTCATTCTATTACAATTAAAATTAAAATGAATAGGTTTACCCATACCTTCTTCAAGTAGAAGATTAAACTAGAGTTATAGAAGGACTTTAGAGGCTATCTAGTCCAGCCCCATCATTTTACTGGTGAGGAAAGTAGAGACTTCAAGTTGTGTGCCCAGTGTCACAGATATTTTGTGATAAGTGGCCAAACAAGAATCAGAACCCAGTTTCCTTGGTTTGCAAGTCTTGTCCTCAAACCACTGAACTATTTCCCCAAGTGTTCCATCCCTTGCTTTGTTAAGTTACTCGGGCAATGTTTGATCACACCCACTGTGACAACAAACTGGAAATGACCTACAGTTTTTTTTTAAACCCTTACCTTCCGTCTTAGAGTCAATACTATGTATTGACTCCAAGGCAGAAGAGTGGTAAGGGTAGGCAATGGGGGTCAAGTGACTTGCCCAGGATCACATGGCTGGGAAGTATCTGAGGTCAGATTTGAACCTAGGACCTCCCGTCTCTAGGCTTGGCTCTCAAGCCACTGAGCTACTCAGCTGCCCCCCTACAGTTTGTTTTTATTCACTGGGAATAACTGATTCCAACAGAAACTGATTAGAGAAAAAGCCTGATAGAGTGGATAGTTTGATGGACCCTCACTCAGGATGTCATTGTTGAGTCCTTTTTTCAATCATGTCCAAATCTTTATGAACCCATTTGGTCTTTTCTCGGCAGAGAATTATAGTGGTTTGCCATTTCCTTCTCCAGCTCATTTTACAGATGATAAAACTGAGGCAAACAAGGTTAAGTGACTTGTGTAAGGTCACATCTCTAGTAAGTGTCCAAGACTGGATTTAACTCAGATTTTCCTGACTCCAAGTCCTGTATTCTATCCACTGTGCCAATTAGCTGATGAATGAAATCTTATCTTGAATATTTATTCCCCATGTGATTTGGGGCAAATTAATTAATGGTCCTGAGACTCAATTCCCTTACTGTAAAAGAGGATAATTATATCATTGGTACCTATTGATCTCAGTGCCTACCATGTCGGGCGATTGCGAGGCTTAAATAAGAAAATATATGTAAAAGACATGTTGAAGTTTAGCCATTTTATAATCCTTTCAAAATAGCCTATGGCCATGTTCATACTATTTTGTATTATATCAGTGGATCTGCTTCCATACTGCACAATTGCTAGAATTCCACAAAATCAATCCTCAGCATTGCTAGATTGTAAGTCTCTCAAAAACAGGACTGCGGGTATATTTAACCTTTTATTTTCTCCTGCACCTAAAATGGAGTAGGGTACACAGTAGGTGCTGAAAAACTGCTTTTATTTATTCATTATTTATTTTAAACCAGTAACAGCGATAATAAAAGGCATGGTTTTATGGGAAAATACTGCATTCAGCATCAAAAGATGTAAATTCAAATTCTGAAAATGTATTCCTTGTGTGACCTTGGCCAGCTCCTTTCCATTTTCTAAGTCTAAGTTTTCCCATCTATAAAAATGATGAGACTGTGCTAGATGAGATAACTCAAGGTCCTTTAAGCTCTCAAACTATGATCCTCTGGAGTTCTATTTCTATATCTCTTTAAGGCAGTGGTTCCCAAACTTTTTTGGCCTACCACCCCCTTTCCAGAAAAGATATTACTCAGCCCCCTGGAAATTAATTTTTTAAAAATTTTAATAGCAATTAATAGGAAAGATAAATGTACCTGTGGCCATCACCACTTCCTGAATTGCTGCAGCACCCACCAGGGGGTGGTAGCACCCTCTTTGGGAATCACTACTTTAAGGTTTACCAAACAGTTTCCCCCAAATAATTCTACGATGGATGAATAAATGAATATGAAAAATGCTCTAACTTTATACCAACACTTCTGTTGTTTGCATGCTGTAATTTTCACAGACTATTCCAGAATCTCCTCTGAGAATAATAATGATAATAGCTTTATGTATTTATATAGCACTTTAAGGTTTACAGAGCATTTGCTATACTTTATCTTATTTGAGCCTCAAAAGAATCTGATAGGATAAGCACAATAGTTTTATTATCTCCATTTCATAGATGAGACAGAGGCTAGAAGAGTTGTGAATATGGTCCTGAAAACTGGTATGAGGTGGAATTAGAACCCAGATCCCATCTTAGCAGCACAGCACTTATGTGACCTTAGGAAAGTTACTTACCTTGTCTCAGTCTATAAAACAAGAGGCCCCAGTAAGTGATCTTTGGGGTCTCTTAGTGCTCTACCTCTCTGGCCTGAAGTTATAACTGATGTCTGGTTCTATGCTCCTTTGGGAATTTCTACCACCAGAAAAATACTTTCAGAAAAATAGAAATTATATTTTCAAATGAATCTTCCATTCAGCTCCCTCCACTGCTATTCCAGCTGCAAGTCAGCCATGTCTACCCAACTCTTATATCTGGCTGTATTGAGCTAGTGTAAAGCATGGCTGTTTTGTGCTTCTGTCCTAACCACTCACCCTCCTCTAGCTTATAATGGGAATATTGACTGGCCATTGACTGTACCTGTACAGGGCAGCTTTGCAGTAATTATGAATGAATGATGTCAGGAGTGAAGCCTCTCATTCCAGATATTTCTACACATAGTCAATAGCAGCTTTCGTAAGCGTGACTGAGCTCCAAATGGCTTGCAGTCAGAAGGGAATGACCAATTGAATAGCTATTATTTTATTCCATCAGAGTGATGCTTTTTGGGCAAAAGAAAGTCAGAATGCAGCGTTGCATAATTTACACCATCCTGATTCTTATACATGACAGACAATCGTTATCTATCCCCCCTTCCTACTTCCATCCCCTCCACCTTGGAAACAAGGCCCTGGGGATTATACCCCTAATGCAAAGGAGAAAGAATGATAATTTTCTGTAAAAACTACCGAAATGAAAAATTCTGCACTTTCGTGGACCCTCCATACATTATGTATTCTATGACCCATAAGAATTGAGAGATGCTGATGATTTGGGAAATTAGGATTAAGGGAAAACCACTCCATTTATGGAAGGGAAAAAGGAGTTGTAGGTGGGGTACAAATTGGGCTTCAAATGGAAGTAAAAGCCAGAGGGTGGGTCATGTCAAGAACTGGAGTTTATTGAACTGAGGTCCCACATGCAAGGCTAAGAGATAAAGAAAGGTCACAACCAGGAAGGGCGACCAGAGTTTCCAGCAAAAGAAGTGTATGATACAGACTGCTTTAGCCTTTTATACCAGAGCTCTCCTGCTTCTCTCTGA
>NW_025361208.1:0-1685 GCF_016433145.1 Gracilinanus agilis
TTTATCTATGATGTCTTTGGGGTACAAACCCAGCAATGGTATGGCTGGATCAAAGGGCAGGCATTCTTTTATAGCCCTTTGAGCATGATTCCAAATTGCCAGCCAGAATTGCTAGATCAGTTCACAACTCCACCAGCAATGCATTAGTGTCCCAATTTTGCCACATCCCCTCCAACATTTGTCACTTTCCTTTACTGTCACATTGGTGAATCTGATAGGTATGAGGTGATATTTAAGAGTTTTAATTTGCATTTCTCTAAAGATGGATTTAGAACATAATAGGATTAGTGCAATGGTATATTCAAGTCAACTCAAACTGGTTCTCTCTCAGGACCACATTCTTATATTTTCAGTGTAAGCCTTTTCAATTGTTTTGTTGATTGTCTACATTTTTTCCCCTAGAAAGTGATAGATAAAATGTTAATAATGCAGATTAAACTTAAGTGGAAAAGTAAGCCATATGATATGGACATTTAGTTTCATGTGCAATACTCTTTTTCTATTCCACTTTCCATTTGTTTATTTTATATTTAAATCTGTAATACATTTTTTTAAAATGCAGATTAAATTTTAAAATGAATCATGAATTCTCCCTCCCAACTCCCCCCCCCAGTTAAACATATAATAAGTTAGTATTTATAAAGGGCCATATGCCCAGGTATTATGTTAAATACTGGCACATGGCCGTATATGAATATTTTTTACAAATATCATCTCGTTTGATCCTCTCAATAACCCTGGGAAATAGGTGTTATTATTAACCTCATTTACAGTTGAGGAAATTGAGGCAAATAGAGGTTAAGTGATCTGTCCCCAGTCATACAGCTCATAAATGTCTGAGGCTAGATTTGAACTTGTCTTTGCAGCTCCAGGCCCAACGCTATTGTGGCAAGAGATTTCCTGGCTCAAGTCTCTTGCTGCCACTATGAGAAAGACTGTGATGAAAAAGGAACTCTTGACTTAGATTTCTTACTACCACCATAGTAAAAAGAGGACCCTGCCCCAGGCTCTATTTTGAGCTTTCAGAAATTATTCCTGGAATTCAAACGTCATAACACCTACAAAATAAAGGCAGAAAAGAAGCTACAGCTCCTGCGTCGACTAATTGGCCAATGTCCATATTTTGCTCCTTCTATAACTTGATCTCAAACATGAAGAGCCCTTCCTATATTCCCTCCTACTTCCCATAGAATTCTTTTTTTTTTTTTGCTGCTCAAATATTCACATTCTTTTAAAGCTGATGCTCTGGGCTCTCTGTCTTTCCATACAAGTGAGCCTGAGCGTTCTAAGGGTAAATAAAACATGCAAATAATGATCTTTGTGCATTGATTCAATGATTGGCAGCAGTATCTATCTAATCAATGGTCTCTTGGATAATTTTTAATCACATTAACATTACACTCCGCCACCTAGCGGCCAATGCTGTGTCGGCACAGTCTAGATCAGGGAAAGGATACTCTTCTTGGGGGGGGGGCTATGAATGGGCCCAAACATTTTGGAAACCATTTAATTATGTCTCCCCCCCACCCCCCCGCCAAGTCCCTAAACTGTACCTACTCTGTGGCTCAGTGATATAATTATTAGCTACATACTCCAAAGAAGTCACAGACAGAAGGAAAGTTCCCATGGATATGAAAATATTTATAGTATTACATTTTTGGTAGCAAAGAATGGGAACCAATGAG
>NW_025361209.1:0-1014 GCF_016433145.1 Gracilinanus agilis
ATTATATTATATTATATTATATTATATTATATTATATTATATTGTATATAAATTATACAAAGGCAGGGAGGTGGGAGATGGAGTCTATAGAGTGCAAGGAATGGCAAATAGGCCAGTTTCTGCTGGGTCGGTGAGCTCAGGAAGGAGAGTAATGTTTAATGAGGCTGGAAAGTTAGGTTGGGTTCAAGTCATGAAGAGTTTTAAAGGCCAAGTGGAAGATTTTATATTTTATTCTAGAGTCAAGAAGAAACTATTAGAGCTTCTTAAATAAGAGAATGGGAGCTATGGACCTTAGCGGTGGCATGGAGCCGTGGGAAAAGCTCCCTAGTCACAGAGGTTGTGGGTTCAAATCCCACTTCTGGTGTTTACAGTCTGTGTGACATTGGACGAGTTCCCTGATTTCCCTGGGCCTCGGGGACCTCACCTGCAACATGGAGCAGTTGGAATAGATGATATTTGGAGGCTCTTCCAATTCTTGATCTATGGCTGGTGTTTTAGGAATTTGGTATTGGCCAAGATGACTTCTCCTCCCCTAGTTATCTTGCATAGAATTCAAATATTCATAGATTTAGAGCAGGAAGGAGCCTCAGAGGCCGAACCTCATTTAATAGACAAGACCCAACAAGTGATGTATTGGAAGCCAGCAGCGGCAGCAGCAGAGGGAGAATTTGAACCCACATTCTTGGACTCCAGACTTCGTCCTCTTTCTATTATACCAAGATAGAGGGCAGGGTGAGGAAGCCCTCCTGCCTTTCTTCAAAATTCTGGTACCACAGTCCCTGACCCCGAGTGGTAGGATTTGTACTAAGCATTAGGAGCCCAGATTGTTGTTGTTAAGTGTTTCAGTTGTGTCCGACTCCTCAGGCTCCTATTTGTGGTTTTCTTGGTAATGACCCTGGAGTGGTTTGTCATTTCCTTTTCCAGCTCATTTTATAGATGAGGAAGCTAGGTAAAAAGGAAGTGTCTTTATCCAGATTTGAACTTAGGAAGTGAGTCTTTCTGACTCCAGGCCTG
>NW_025361210.1:0-1839 GCF_016433145.1 Gracilinanus agilis
CTCTCCCCTCTTTGTCTCTGTCACATACAAACATACTGTACTTGTAAAGTTAATTTTTTTAACCCATGTGTAGAACTTGAGATTTATTTCTATTCATTTGTATCTTGTTAGAATTGGCACACTGTTCTAGGTTGTTGAAATCATTTTGGATCCCAAATTGGTTTTTGAATCCTATGTGCTAACAACAATCTCTACTCTTGATTCATCCTTAAATTTTTAAGTGTGATAGTCATTTTTACCAATATACCATTTCTACCAAGAACATTTAAGTCGTTGTTAGAAATGTAGACTAGAACAGGGTCAAAGACAGATCCCTTGGTCACTTTATTAGAATATTAAGTAATGGAATGTGTCTAGAAAAAGGTGGCCTGAGTGGTAAGGGACTAGAAACAACATCTTCTGGCCACCCTGGTTTCCCTCAAGTTGCAACTAAAATCTTCTCTAGAAGTCTTTTCCAACCCTTCTTAATTCTAGTCCCTTCCCTCTATTAATTATTTCCTATTTTTCTTTTTCTTTCTTTCTTTTTTTAAATCCTTACCACATCTTGGTTCTCAGGGAGAAGAGCAGTCAGAGCTAGGTAGTGGGAGTTAAATGACTTACCTAGGTCACACAGCTAGGAAGTGTCTGCCAATTTGTCTTTGATACAGCTTATTTTACATATTTGTTGTCTACCCCATTAAATTTTGAGCTCTTCAAAGGAAGAGACTTGTTTTCTCCGTCTCCTCTTTTTATATGTCAAACACTTAGCACAGTGCCTGGCAGATAGTAGGCACTTAAGAAATATCTACTGACTGAATTGGTTGAAGAACAGGGGTATCTTAACTTTCTTCCAAGTATTTGAAGAATTGAAATTTGGAAGAAGGATTAGACGTCTTGTGTTTATCTCTAACAAGAAGAAAATAAAGCAATCAAAGTATGAAGAGGCAAATTTCATTTTAGCATGACAAAAATCTTCCTTATAAATAGAGCTATCCTAAAGTGGAATGGGTTACTTTGGAATATGACGAGCACTCTATCCCTTAAGGTCTTCTAGTGGAGTCTTTTTGATGACAGCTCATCAGGAATATAGTGTTAGGGGATGGGGAAGGGAGAAGAACTTCCCATTCAAGTGTAGGTGAGTCTGGATGGCCTATAAAGTCCCCTCCTGCTCTGATATTCTGTGATTTTGTAGCCTTTTTGCAAGTTTAACTCTTTTGGTCATTGTCCTTTATACTTAAAGAAGACTAAAATGATATCTCTATATTGGGATCAGTGTTCATTGTATCTCACTGTGACTGATCAGACCAGTAGGGGCTAGGAAGGCTCTACCTTTGGTTGGACACAAATAACCCATATGAACATTTGATATAAAGATGATGTAGTTCAGTACTCTGAGAATAGAAGAGGAGAAATTGGATGGTAGGGGGTCAGCAGGTTGGGAAAGACAGAAGTATCGAGGGGCATGAACTTCTAGAGTAGTCTAACAAAACTTTAAGACTCTGATGTTGAATGAGTAACATAAGTAGAGATAGATTTGGGAGGATGAATTGGGAGAAAAGTCTTACTAAGAGGGCTAAGTGGTTGTAGTGAGTGAGTTTTAAGGCTGGACAGATAGGAGGATGTTGGAAAGTAGAATTTCAATGCTCACTGTTTTGAAGATAGTACAGTTCTGAGAGATGGGCAAGTCTCAGGTGTGACAGGTATTGTGGAGCAGGAGATTGCTGGAGGGAGACAATGAGACTGCTGTTTGAAGAATTGTGTGGTTCAGCTCTTACCTGGGTCATCCATATGAATATTAAAGAGATAAATAATGATGACATGGAATCAGGCAGAATTTTTTACATTTACAAAATTAGGAGG
>NW_025361211.1:0-1284 GCF_016433145.1 Gracilinanus agilis
AGGAGAGGAGAGGAGAGGAGAGGAGAGGAGAGGAGAGGAGAGAAAAGAAAAAAAAACCAACTCAGTCTTAAAAAGCTTACACATATCTGGAAATATATTTTCCTTTATAATATTCAAGAAAAGAATTGGAATTTTTCACTGCAAGGGAAAAATAATGCTCCCATACCAGTTGGAGCAGGAAGTATCACATTGGTGACTGAAAAAGAAATCTCTTCTAAGATGCTTTCCTAAGGGTGATAAGGGTGGGGGAGAGTGAAGGAAGAGAAGAGAACTTTGGAAAGTCACTTAGTTTCATGCTACATCACTATATGGCATTTTAAAGGGGGAAAGGTGGTGTCCAGATACTTCTGGGTGGTAAAATTTTATGAAATACTTGAGCATCCAATTCTGCAACCTTCAGAGTACTCCATTCAGGATGTCAGTGAAAACCAGTTTATCTGTCAAATATTCTGTCTGCCAGGTCTTCTGGAAAAACACACTGAAAAACTGAGCACAGGGTTGTTTTAAAAGGATAGTACTGCTTCTGGTGTGAAGTCAGTGACTGAGGCAACTGCCAAATTTCACAGTGATACAAGACTTTCCACCATTGGAATGTTCCATATTATGTCTTCTGCCACTATCTCTGCTGATCCAGTCAACTTCCTGTTGGTGCCAATTAGGAAAGTCCTAAGATGATGGAGAAAAGAGATCCTACTTTTGATGACTCAAGCTGAATCAGGATGGCAAGAAAAGCAGGAAGAAGCCAGCCATCCAACAGGATTGGACTGCCCAGATGCACTCGTGCACTTTCCCTGAATTTCTAATGATGAGCTCAGAATGGTTCTGATACCCACTTTCAAAAGGGTAGTGGATACCATTGACCCAAAGTAAGGCTACGAAGTTGACCAGATCTGGCTATCTCATTATTTTCTCTCCATTTTCAGTCAGAACACAACCAAGTTATCAAAACCCTATAGTATTGATCTCCTTTAAATACCAGGACCAAGGATCAGTTGTTCAATTTCAGAATTCTGGGATTCTCAGACTCTTTACTCAGTATTTGGCCTTCATTATATCTTTGGACTTGATGAACTTCAGACCTCCATATCCCATAGCACAACTCAGACTGCCAATGGCTTGAATTCTTTGAGGCTGACTGCCAGGAGATATACTGGGCCTCTAGAATTCAAGCATGCTACAAAAACAGATCTGATCATAAGGAAGGCAGGGGATCTTTTCTCCTTCCCTTTCAGTGGGCTTGAAGATTTTTTGAAAACCACATATTAACAATACCTATGTTTTATT
>NW_025361212.1:0-1003 GCF_016433145.1 Gracilinanus agilis
CCAGCTCCAGCCTGCGGCCCCAGGTTCCCCCAGATTGCGCCAGTGCTCCACTGGCCCCCGAAGGCTGCCAACTTTGGGCCCAGGTCCTCCCCCTGGGCTTAGCTAGATTGCCTTTGCCCCAAGGCCCTCATACGGGCTTACAAGGCAGTGGCAAACACAGCCCCTTTCCTTCTCCCCTTCCTCTCCAGACGGGGCTCAGGGGCTCAGAGGGCCGGGCCCTGAGTGGGGCCTGGCTACTGGCCCCCCTCCAGGGGCAGAAGGCCAGGCTACGATGGCAGCAGGGAGAAGGAGGGTCCCTCCCAGCAAACACAAAGGCCCAGGAGCTGGGGGGATCCAGAGATCCCCCAGGGCCCTCTTCTGCCTGAGCCTCACCAACCCAGTGAGGAGATTCTGCATCACCATCGTGGAATGGAAGTATCCTACCCGGCACAGCCCGCTCCTTCCTCCCCCTGCCCTGCCCTGCCCTGCCCTTCCTCTCCGACTGAGCATCTGGGAAAATGCCACCTGGGCTCGGGCTGGGGAGGAGAGAGATGGGGAAGCAAAGCCTCCCTGCAGTCAGCTTCTTTGACCTCAGCGGCTCCAGACCCTTCGACATCCTCATCCTCATGACCATTTTTGCCAACTGCGTGGCTCTCGGGGTCTATGTCCCCTTCCCGGAGGACGACTCCAACGCAGGCAACCACAATCTGGTAAGAAGTCCTTTGGGCCACTTTAGGCCGCCTAAAGCCAGAAAGCAGCTCCCTCTTCAAATCCTTGGGCTGCTCCCAGGAACCGCCAAGAGCCCCCCTGCAGCGGAGCTAACCTGGGTCTCCGGCCGCAGCCCTTCCCTCCCCTTCCTCGGCGTGCTTCTGGAGCAAGGCCCTCCCTGACACCCCCTGCTAGACTCTTCTAGACTTCCTCCCGTATATCTCAGACCACGGTGGACTCCCTGGAAGCCTCAGGCCCCCCCTGCTGATGCTACTTGATCACTCCATTCGACCCGCCCCCTCGGGCTCCCGTGGCC
>NW_025361213.1:0-2238 GCF_016433145.1 Gracilinanus agilis
TTTGATCTTTGTTGGCTATATAGGTGTGGAAGACTCTAAGTCCTACCTAGGACTACTTTTCTAATTCATACATAGGTACAGGTACCTTGAAGATAAACATGGTGGGCATGGCTTCAGTGAACTCTACTTTGGGGCCCAATGAGCCAAACCTTTTTTCTGACAACTTCTGAGAATCATCTCTTTATAGACAAACACATAGACCTTGTTGCGGTTGAACCTTGGCTGTGAAAGGGAAGACAGATCATCATCACTGGCCTCAGAGTTTTCAGGCTGCTCCTCTTAGGGAATATGACCCAAACAATGTCTAGCCCAGAGGAAATGGAAAGGGAATTGACTCACAGGATTCTTATCACTCTTGTCTGAAAGAAATCAAAGATCTGAGTAAGAAATGACTTTATATGGAAACCGTATGAAATTTGGGTAATTCTCTCTGAAATCCAACCCCTTTGTTGGGAAGAGGGGAAATAGGAAGATTCCTTTACCATGTTTTTCCACTGCAAGGACAGAGCAGATAGAGATGAATCAGAAACTGAATTTTCCTTCTTCTACTTGCTTAACCTGAAGTCAGCTGGAACTCAGCAGGTATCACAAAGTTACTGGAGAACAATCTGGCCCTAAACACCGTAAAATTACTATATAAATTGGTCCTGGGCCTTTTTTCCCCAAGGGATAATTCAGTTTGTTTTGATGCTTTCAACCTGGTGTCACTTAATTATAAAACATAAGTAACACCTGGACTTTTAAGCAAAGGAGATTGGATAATCAATTGAATTAGTTTTTAATTTAAGAGATTAATTTAAAACATTTTAATTGAGTTTTTAATATATGAAAAGCAGTTAATTCCATACTCATATCACTTAATAATAATTAATTAAATTTTGTTTTGCTGTTAGAGATCTGTCTAATATGGAAAACAAGTAACACTTTTAATAATGGTGTAGTCCTAACTGGCATGTGGTCATTGAGGAAGGGGTCAAGAGCTGCCAGTTCCAAAGTTACAATGTACTTGATAATTATGTTGTTGATAAAGCATGCACTATCTCATTTAATCCTCACCATAATTCAGGGAGGTAGTTATCCTATCCCCATTCATCCTACTTTTTAAAATCCTATTTATCCTATCCATTTATAAATGAGGAAACTGAGGCTGACAGAGGCTAAAGTTGTATGCTAAGAGGCACAGAGCTTGTAAAATACCTACTTCCCTCATGATAAGTTTGAGTGGGGAGGTAAGAATGGGAAGTCTAGGAAACCAGTGGGAGCATTAAGCAAGAATCTCTCTCCTGCTACGTTCTAAGATTCAGCACTATGAGGTCTGTTCTTTCTACTATGCCATGCTTCCTCTCAACATTTTTAAATTTCATAATATATGATATGTTATATTACCTAATATATTATTGTTTTATAATATATTATCATTTAATATATTAACATAATTATATGATACAATTACCACCACCACCACTACCAATAACACTTCTGCCACTATTGGCTTATAGCAATACAACACATAATAGAAAAGGTGCTGAGTTTGAACTCAGAAGACCTGAGTTTGAGCCTTGGCTCGTATTTATAGTAACTCTATGTCTTTTGGCAAGTCGCTCATGTCCCTGAGCCCACTGCTATAAGACATAAGAGGTCATACTCCCTTCAAGACTACTCACTTCTCTAACTCTTGCTCCCATGGGCAGACTACTTCTTCCCTTTGGCTTCTAGGGGTAAACTCTTGGAGCTGTCCATTGGGGTATCCCCTGTTAACAATCTGTAGTCCATGGTGACTCCATTGGTTTTTTAAAAAGCCATTTACTGGTGTGGAAGAGTAAAACTGGAGGCGGGAGATTCGGTTTCACATTCCACCTCAGACACTTAATTGTTATCAACTTCTTGACCTCGCTAAGCCTCAGTTTTCTTATCTGTGGTGCAATAAATAGAGTACCAGATCTGGATTCAGGAAGACCTGAGTTGAAATCTGGCTTCAGTCACTAAATAGCTATGTGATCTTGGGTACAAAATTTAACTTCAGTTTCCTCCTCTATAAAAATGGGGATGATAATAGCACCTACCTCCCAAGGTTGTTGTGAAGGTCAAAGGAGCTAATATTTAGAAGGCATTTAAAAACCTTTAAAGCACCCTAGAAATGTGTTTATTTATGTATTTCTATTATATATTATCTTATTTTATCTTATCTTATATTATATTGTATTGTATGGTATTGTATGGTATTGTATTATATGGTAT
>NW_025361214.1:0-4887 GCF_016433145.1 Gracilinanus agilis
GGAGGGCAGAAGATGGCAAAGCTGAAAGGGAGAAACCAAAATTAGTTACTTGATAGAATGATCCATGTTGGAATCTCAGTAGGGAGTTTGGATAGAGGAACTTGCTACTTTTTTTTTTTTCCTTTTAAACCCTTACCTTCAATCTTGGAATCAATACTATATATTGGTTCCAAGGCAGAAGAGCAGTAAGGGCTAAGCAAGGGAGGTTAAGTGACTTGCCCAGGGTCACACAGCTAGGAAATGTCTGAGGCCAGATTTGAAGCCAGGACCACCCATCTCTGGGTCTGGCTCTCCATCCTCTGCCCCCAGAACCTACTATTTTTAATTATGTCAGTGTCTAGCAGGAGAGAATCTGGTCCTGTCGGGGTCTTGCTTTCTTTTATCCTTTTTTTTTTTTAAAGGAAATCTCATTTTACCAATGGCTTTCAGCACATTATGAATGCTGTACACTAGGCTTATGCCCTGTTTGAAAATTGGCCCATACAGTACGCACTGTTCAGAATTTTTAATTAACTATGGCAAGTTGCTTTGGCAATTTAAAGAAAAAGTGTACAAATGAATTTTCTGTTTTAATATTGCAGTGACATTAGTTGTATAGATGTACTTAGCAATTTCATCCTGTATTGCAGTTTTATAAAATATCTCTCTTCATTTGGCTGCTGGGTAAATCCTGACATTAAATCCATGGGCTCTTAGCTTAACGAGCAAAGAGCCGAGCCCGAGGCTAAGTGGCATTGGCGGAGGGAGGCCACTGGTTTGGGCTGCTGTGATATCGGGTGGGATTTTGGGTAGGACGAGGAACATCCTGACCACCCCTGGAAGAACAAGCCCTCTGTGGGGGGGGGAGGATACGCGGCATCGAGTCATCGGCAACTTAACCTGATCTCCTTTGTGAAGGGGGGTATTGGTTTGGAAGATATTTATTTGTGAGGTGGTTTCTGGAGGAGTGAAGGAAGGAAGGAAGGAAAGAATAAACGAAGGAATGAATAAGTGAATGGTCTGGTTCAGTGGAGTGAACACTGGTTTTGGAGTCGGAGGGCCTCAGTTCAGAGTCTAGCTCTATTGGGAGAACTAAATAAAAGAAAACATACACACACACACACATATCTGTGTGGATATATAGACACATATGTATACATATGTAATATCGGTGTGGGTAGATATAGATACATATGTATACACATGTAACATCTGTGTGGGTATACACAGATACATATGTATACATATGTAATATCAGTGTGGGCATATATAGATACATATGTATACACATATGTAATATCTGTGTGGGTATATATAGATACATATGTATACACATGTAATACCGGTGTGTATGAATATATAACTATATGTTTATATATAAATATAATATAATAAAGCAAATATAAAACAAATATATATATAAAACAAATATACATATAGAAGAAATATAACAAATATATAAAACAAATGTATATAAAACAAATATACATATATAATAAACATATATAAAACAAATGTATATATATAACACATATATAAAACAAATACATATATGTGTATATACACACACACATCCTTTTGTGAACAAAGCATCATACAGATTCTTGGCTGTCTCCATATGATGCTGCCTACGTTGCTTACTAATAATCCCCATGTGGTAGTATGGAGATGGCCAGGAACTTTTGTACAATGTCTTAAGCTCTGCAAAAGGCTTTATCTATTTTTAATCTGATTTTGTTCTCCCAACAAAGCAGGGATTCGAACCCAAGCCGTCCGACATGCAATCCAGTCCCAGCACAATGACACTCAGTGGGCTTAATAACAGTCCACGGAGGCCCCATTGTTCCCTCCGATTCTCCAGGCAGACCCCATTATACGTCCACGCCACACTCCCCTGTGTTGGAATTCGATTATTGAGGGAATTCATTAAAAGAGCACAAAGTAGGAGAAGAATGAACAGAAAGCGAAATCCATTCTGCGCCGAGCCCTTTTGTCTTTTGATGTGTGTGTTTCTGTAGTTTCCTTTGGCGTGATCTGTCTGGTCTTCGTGGGACGATGGAGTCAAAGGGCAGCAGTTCTATGGAAGGATGAAGGACGGGGTGGGGAAGGGGCCCCATCTGCCAGGCGGGGGCTTTTGTCTCCCTCCTGCCCTCCTGCCTTCTCTAAGATTATTCCACCTGCTCCAGCCACGGTGACTAATCCACTCCATTTTATTTTTGGAACTGATGGTTAATTGAAATGGGCTAAATTGATTAATTCTATTTTGGCCCCCAAGAACTGGGTGTTCTTAGGGTGTGGGCGTTCTGGGGGAGTAGGGGAGGGTCAGAGAATGAGGCTGGACAGAACTGTGGGTGTGCTGAGGAGAAGTCCAGGGCTGCCAAGGGTTTTTGGAAACATTCAGCTTGATTGGACTTGGCCCGGGGCCTGACTGTGAATTCCATCGAGATCTACCTGCAGGAGCGAGGAAGATTGTCTTTGGATGCCCAGGGAAATGCCTGGAACCCTTCAGAGGCATTTTGACAGACAGACCATGTACGCAAAACTGTGGGCCACCCCTGCCACAGCTCACTCCATTGGCTGTCTGCTGGTATTAGACACCCATGCTTAATTCTCTGCTCCAGGATTTAAAAGGGAATTATTCCTGTTAGTAAACCCTACCGTGCCAAAAGTGTAAAAACAATGCCAAGAATCATGCCAGGCCCACCTTGGGCAGAGTACTGGACCGAGAACTGGTAGAGATACCAAGTTTAGAGAAAATACTGTCCCTGACATCAAGGAAATTAGTAATGATGACAGCAATAATAATAACTATTTATTTTGTATATATAATATACAATCAAATAAAAAGACAACAACAATAATAATTCCCAACATTTATAAAGCCTTTAAAGCATGCAAAGTTTTTTTTTGTAGACGTAAATCTTGTTTATCTTCACAATTGTCCCTCTTTCCCTCAATGCCTTTCTAGTCCTCACAGAAACATATTCCTAGATACTCTGCAGTGATGGTGGTGTCGTTGGTCTACCTCTCATGTGGTTACCATCTCCTGATCATATTTTCTCTGGCTGTCCTTCATGTCTGAAATGCTTTTCCCTCCTCATTTCTGACTCCTGGCTTCCTTTATGTCTCCGCTAAAATCTCACCTCCTACAGGAAATCTTTTCCAATCTTAGTTAATGCTAGTGACTTCTCTCTGTTGATTATCTCTAATTCATCCTGTATCTTTTCCATTCCTATTAATTTTCCTGTTGTTTCCTCCAATAGATAGTGATCTATTGGAGGGCAGGGACTGTCTTTGACCAGCATGGTGCCCTGCACATAGTAGGTACTGATAATTCTCAATAAATACTGATAGATTGACCCCATTTAGAGTTTACAATTCTTTTTTCTTAAATTAAAAACAAAAAAATCCAAGAACCCTTCTGTCTTAGAACCAATACAAAGTTTCATTTCTAAGACAGAAGATTGATAAGGACTAGGCAATTGGGATTAAGTGATATGCCCATAATCTATTGGGATTAAGTGATGCAGGTAGGAAGAGCCTGAGGCCAGATTTGAACCCAGAATCTCTCATTTCCAGCCCTGGTTCTCAATCCACTGAGCCATCTAGCTACTCCCATTTGGGCTTTCTTTGCAAAGATACTAGAATGGTTTGCCATTTCCTTCTCCAGTTCATTTTACAGATAAGGAAACTGAGGCAAAAAGGGTTTAAGTAGCTTGCCCAGGGTGTCTGAGGCTGGATTTGAACTTTGGCCCTCTAAAACCTTCTTAACAATTATAGCTAGCACGATTCTTAAAAGAACACTACGACGATTGGGATTCTTCATTTTGTGTATCCATCTGTATCCACATCTGCACGCATCTATTTTGGGGGTAATTCAGATTCAGTTTTACTTGTCTGCAAGTCAGAAATTAAATGTGATGAGGATAATAAGAAGTGCCAACATTCCTGTAATGCTTTAGAGGCATTTCCCTTTATCCATATTATCCCATTTGATATTTTTGCAATTCTTGCTATATTATTATCTTCATTTTACAGATGAGGAAACTGAGGTGGAGAGGGTAAATGACTTGAGCATGGTCACACAGCTAGTAAGGAACAGAGGCAGGATTCAAATTCCCATCTCAACTCCCAAATCCAGCCCTCATACCCAGTGCTCTACTAATTTGAATGGTCCCAAAGTGGGGCATTGCCGAGAAAATCCCAAATGGGGTCACGAAGAGTCAGACACGACTGAAACAACTTGAACGACAACAGAAGTGGGACAGGCTAAGCTGCTGTCTTGGGACATGGGGGTGTCCCACTGGAGGCTGAAAGTCTGATCACTGTTCTGAATATTTGATGGGAAAGAGAGGCAAAGTGGTATAGTGGATTACGGTACTGACCTAGAAGTGAGGGAAAACCTGGGTGTGAATCCCCCCTCAGATATTTCCTGTCTGTTGTGACTCAGATTCCACATCAGTAAAAACGGATACGTTAGGGGAACCGATAAGAAGCACCTCAGTTCAACTCTGACCTCAGACACATCTTAGCTGTGTGATCCTAGACAAGTCACTTAACCCTGATTACCTAACCCTTGCCCTTCTGTCTTAGAACAGTTTTTGAGACAGAAGGTAAGGATTTTAAAATATAAAAAAAAAATCAGTAGGTTTTGGAGGCAGCCAGGTGGCTTTGTGGACTTAGAGTAAGGACTAGAGATGGGACGCCCTGGGTTCTGTATAAATGGAGATTTTGAACCTTGGACTTCATCCCCCAGAAGTCCTTTAGTATTTCCCAAAATTCCCTTTAATCTCTCCTGCGCCTCCCCGTTTGGGTGGTCACCCAAAATTAAATTAAATAGAATACTTGAAATATTGGATATTAATTTTAAAATCCACAGTTATATAATTTATAATAAAATTAATAAAT
>NW_025361215.1:0-1292 GCF_016433145.1 Gracilinanus agilis
CATTAAAAACTATTTTGCTCAATTATATGGCAATAAATATAGCAACCTAGGTGATATGGATGAATATTTACAAAAATACAAATTGCCTAGATTAACAGCAGAAGAAATAGAATATCTAAATAATCCCATATCAGAAAAAGAAATTGAACAAGCCATAAAAACTCCCTAATAAAAAGTCACCAGGGCCTGATGGATTAACAAGTGAATTCCATAAAACATTCAAAGAACAATTAATCCCAATACTATACAAATTATGTGATACAACAAACAAAGAAGGAATCCTACCAAATTCCTTTTATGACACATATATGGTACTGATTCCAAAGCCAGGTATATCAAAAACAGAGAAATAAAATTATAGACCAACCTCCTTAATGAACATAGACGCAAAAATATTAAATAGAATATAAGCAAAAAGACTCCAGCAAGTGATCAAGAGTGTTATCCATCATGATCAGGTAGGATTTATACCAGGAATGTAAGGATGGTTATACATTAGGAAAACCATCCACATAATTGACCATATCAACAAGCAAACCAACAAAAACAACAATTAACTCAATAGATGCTGAAAAAGCCTTTGACAAAATACAACACCCATTCTATTGAAAACACTGGAAAGTATAGGAATAGATGGTCCTTTCCTAAAAGTAATAAACAGCATATATCTTAAACCATCAACAAGTGTCATATGCAATGGGGATAAATTAGAAACCTTTCTAATAAGATCAGGTGTGAAACAAGGATGCCCATTATCACCTCTATTATTTAACATTGTACTAGAAACATTAGCAGTAGTAATTAGAGAAGAAAAATAAATTGAAGGTATTAAAATAGGCAATGAGGAGACTAAGCTATCACTCTTTGCACATGATATGATGGTCTACTTAAAAGATCCTAGAGAATCAACTAAAAAGCTAGTAGAAATAATCAAAAACTTCAGCAAAGTTGCAGGATATAAAATAAATGCACATAAATCATCAGCATTTCTATACATTTCCAACACATTAGAGCAGCAAGAGGTAGAAAGAGAAACACCATTTAAAATTACCCTAGACAATATAAAATACTTAGGAATCTATCTACCAAAACAAACACAGCAATTATACGAAAACAACTCCAAAACACTTTCCCAACAAATAAAACTGGATCTAAACAACTGGAAAGCTATTGGTTGCTCATGGGTAGGACGAGCGAACATAATAAAAATGACCATTCTACCCTAATTAATTTACTTATTTAGTGTCATATCTATTAAACTACCAAAAAACTTTTTTACTGAATTAGAAAAA
>NW_025361216.1:0-3235 GCF_016433145.1 Gracilinanus agilis
AAAAAAAAAAGCTAAAAGCAAAAGAACACAGGATGTCCCCCAAAGAGACCCATGACTGTTTTTTTTTTCCTTTGTCTTTAAACAATCGGACTGGTTTAGTTTGGAATCACTTGCACCAGTTTCTGGATATTTAAATTAGGCTTCTTTGTCAGTGTAATTGTTTCCTTTCAGGCTCAAGGCCTTCTCCTGCCTTCCCTAATCTGGGGCTATTTGTCATTGGCGATTGTTATCTAGAGGGGCCCCAGAACTGGAGGTAATTAAACTTTGATATATGGCTGTCAGATTGATTTTTTACAACAACAGTCTAGTAATTGCAGTCAATAAAGGCCTTTCCCTGCATTAAAAAGGAATTGGCCCAACTGGAGGTTTTAAGTGAATTTGTAACAATAAAGCAGTGACTTCAAAGCTGTCAGACCTCCAGCTTTGGTTGGGAAAGACTAAGATGCCTGTTAGTAAATAAATGAATTCAGAAATTCTCCCCTTCTTGCTGATAATCCTGAATAATGTCCCCTTTCCTGACCCCCGTGGATAGCCCAGAGCCTCATTTAAGGACAGTTAGACCAAAGTCAACTCAGAGAAGGCAGCGAGACCGCTATGGAGAAATTGATCTGGGCCCTGCCATTGTCCCCTCGGCCATCACTCATCCAGTTATAAGTTTACAGTTCTATCCCATTTCAGGGCCATGCATATGTGCCAACACTCACCCAGCTCAGGAGCTGGACATCTACTAGATGATTTAATTTAGTTAAGTGCATCCGAGAGCAAGTGATTTTTTAAAATTCTAAAATCACATCTTGAATAGGGAACAAGATCTCCAGGACCTGATTACAGAACTAGTCATCCCCCCACCCTCCATGAGGGACTTGGCAGAGGTTGCTTCACTCCCCAGTTACCTTTAGCTGTTTAATCAATTAATCAATTGCCAATGACTGCCGACAGCCAGGGAGTGAAGAAAAATGTTAGAGAATGTAGTCGAGAGGAAAGAGTACTAGATTTGAAGAGGACCTGGGTTTGAATCCTGTCTGATTCTCTCTGGGCCTCAGCTTCCTCAGTGAAGGGTCTCTGGTCCCTACCAGCTCTAAATTTGTGAAGATAAAATAGTGGGCTATCCATTCATTATCTGCAGTTAGGGTTTTATTATAAACAAATCCACTTCAGAGATGACTTTGATGTCTCTCTCAAGGCCAGACTTCATTCCACTCTTCTTACCCCATTTCAAGCTGGCCCTGCTCTTACAGAGTTGATCAGTTATTGTTGGGTCTTTTTTTTAAAAAGCCTTATTTTCTGTCTTAGTAACAGCTCTAAGACAAAAGGACAAGAGCTAGGCAAACAGGATTAAATGACTTGCCCAGAGTCACATAGCTAGAAAGTGTCTGAGGTCATATTTGAACCCAGGATCTCCCAACTCCAGGAGTTGGGAGATCCTGGGTTCAAATCCACTGTGTCACCTACTTGGCATAGAGTTGAACGGTTTTGAAGGATAAAACTAACGACTCACATGTATATAGCATGTACATTTTATAAAGCACCTTCTTCATAAATGCCTTGTGAGAGAGGGAGTACAACTAAGGTTATTCCTATTTTGTAGGTTAAGAAGCAATTTAAGTGACTCACAATAAATGATAAACCCCCGTCTTCTGATTCTGACACTAGTGTTTTCTATTACATGATATTACTGATGAAGGAGTATTGCTGCTTCTCCTTCCCAGATTTACCTATATGTCAGTTAAGGAAGGATAATCAAGATTTATAACTGGCTGGACAGCTAAGTTGCTCAGTGGATAGAGAGTCAGGTACAAAGATGGGAGGTCCAGGGTTCAAATTTGACCTCAGACACTGCCTAGCTGTGTGACCCTGGACAAGTTGCCTAGCCCTTACTACTCTTCTGCCTTGGAACCAATACACAATATTGATTCTAAGATGGAAGGTAAGGGCTTATTTATAATATTATAACTGGCCTTCCACTGAATCCTGGTGCATTTTGCATCTTGCTACTATATGCAGCCTCATCCTGACTCCTGATTGGTGGAAAGAATGCTGAATGCTAAATTATCCTGAGTACCAGAATGAGGAGTGAAGATGGTACAAGATCTTTATCAGTGAGAGACCTGAGAAGTTCCAGGCACTTGATAGGGACATGTTGAGGAGCTGGTTATCCCTCTGTTTATAGCTTCCAAAGACTTTTTATGTGTTTCTTCCCAAAAGAATATCTAAAACCACCTGTGAGTCTCCCCAAAGAATGTGTTGCATCAACTCCATTCCTTAAACATGAATAAAGGTATTGCATCTATCCAGAGTGAAGATATTTTCTGCAGATGCAACAGAAAGCAAAACCCCCCAAGCTTCACTAATATAAGGTTAGAGTGCTGAAAACAGACAAGGAGGGGGGAGATCAATTCAAGGCCTTTAGTATACCTGCAAACATCCGAAGACAACATTATGGTGGCTCTTTGGGCTCATATTGATGTTAGAGTCTAGAAATGGTTGAATGAATTCACTAGTAGTTTGGTGACATTTTTACATTTGGCATTGGGATTTCTTAGAAGAAGAGGACAGAAAAGATTACATCTTGGGAGCTACATGGAAGCTTTGGACCAGGTTTGGATGTTAAAAATACACATCTTGGCACAGATGTGCTCCCTTCCCTCTATCCTCCAACCCCTGTACACCTGGAGTCTTATTGTCTTCTGCTGAGGTGATCAGAGTTCTGGGGTGCTAGAGAAATTTCTGAGAGCTGAGAGAGTGAGTCAGTGAGATAATGAGTGCAATGGATCCTTGAAACCTTCCTTTTCCTCCCTCTATCCTAAATAAAAGAGTGGTCCCTCCTCCACACACACACACTCTAAGTGTCTCAATAATCTGAATCTTGCCAAAAGGGAGCACCAGTTCTTCTTCCCAAGAATCAATATCAAGCTCAAAAAGTCAACAAATAGGCAAATTTTTAGACAGAAGCTATTCTTGGAGTCTGGCTTCTCTGTGGAATTTCTCACTAGGAGATATCCAGGGAGACAAAGGTTTCATTTCTAAGTCTCTAAATAGCAGTTAAACATCTTAACTAATATAAGTATCACTTCATCTTTGGTTAGGAAGGATGGTCAGAGTGGTTTCAGCTTTCCCTGCTGCTAAGGCACCATCTTGACTCTTTCCCCACTTTATCACTTCATCTTTGGAAAATAGCCCTTTAACCATTTTATATTATATGGGAATATAATATATAATATATAACATAACATAA
>NW_025361217.1:0-2304 GCF_016433145.1 Gracilinanus agilis
CAGCACTAAAAATAGGGACCTGAGGGCACTGGAAACTGCTTGTCAGCCTAGTGGCAAGAGGTTTTTCCTATCTTAGTCAGGGAAAGACATCCCATCCTGGCCCCAAGGAAAATGGAAACCAGCCTCCTTGACCTACTTGGGAGCATTGCTCCATCTTACCCAAGGCTATACCTGAGCAAACTAGACCCTTAGCTGTTAGATGGCATGACCCTCCCAAGAGTATCAGGGTATGCATAAATGAGGGAGGAAATGAGAAATGAGAACTTTACTGGTTATTTAACAGAAGTCTCTTGGAGTAGAAGTGCCCCAGGGCTCTTCTGGCCCCAAGGACAGATTTAGCAGAATGCAGACACTTTAGGGTCTTGGAACCTTCCTAAATATGGTAGAAGTAAGAATGCAGGTAGATGAACTCAGAAGTGTGGGTAGAATGAAATAGTAGAACAATGAATCTAGAGTCAAAAGAACTGGGTTCAAATCCTTATTCTATCAGATTCTAATTGACCCTGGTTATGTCTCCTTGGGCTTTAGTTGGTTCATCTCTAAGGTTTAAGTCTTGGACCAGAAGACCTCTGGGGTCTATCTGAACTCTAAATCCATGGCCTGTGCTTCTGAGAAGGTTCCAGGCACTGATCAGTCACATCCCCTCTGCAGTTGTGAATTTTTGTTCTCAGCTCATACAAGACCAGTGAAGAGAGACTGGGGGGAGCTGTGTGGTACAGCCTAGTGTGCATCCACCCAAATGCACCTGACCTGATCATAGCCCCAGGGGCCACAGACCAGATCATGCATATCATCACATTGTCAGGAAGTCACTGTAGTGAAGGCAGGAGTTCACACGGTAAGCTCCATCCTCTTGTTTTTTTAAATTGCAGTTCGATATCATATCACCTCCTCCAGGAAGGCTTTTCTGATGAATCCCACTCCATTCTCTAACCTGAAACATAGCATAGTTCTTACCCTATTCCTCTTCCTTAAAGCACTCTGTTAATTACTTAATAATTAATTAATTAATTCCCTGTATGAATTATTATCTGCCTGGATTATATTGTGGGCAGGAACCACTTTTCTATGTGCCCAATAGCCTAGTACCTGCCTAAACAATCTGCGTTCTATCAATATTTATTGATTTACAAGCTCCAGTCCCCGTTGACCAGGTCCTAAACCATAAGGGGTCAGGGAAGAGAGAAGAAAAGGAACAAGGCAGCTCCTTCTGTTTTCTAAAAGATATGTGAAGGTCTATTTCCTCATCTATAAAACAGTGTTTGTAAAAATCTATGTTCCTGACATAAAAAAAAAATAGAGAGAGAGAGCCTTCCTGCTTCACTTGCTGTGAGGGAGAAATAAGAATGTATTTGACAGCATTTTTTTTTCCCATTGGAAGACTCTATATGGATGGGACATGGTGGTAGCATTCTCATTTTCCTCCCATTCCAAGAACAGCTGGGAGGAGTTTGGTCATCCTGGAAGGATATCTATTGATCCATCTAGCTAGTATCACGGTATAGTAGAGTGAGTAACAGACTGGAAGTCCAAGGACCTGGGGTCGAGCTCTAGCTCTGCCAAGAACTTGTTGCATGAACTCGAAGTTATATTGCTTCTCTTAGTATCAGCTCCTCATTTGTAAAACAAAATGATGCACACACACACACATCTCCAGGCAAATACACACACACACACACACACACACACACACACACACACACGGTGTGTGTGTATTTTGTCGTTCAATCATTTCAGTTGTACCTGACTCTTTGTGATCCCATTTGGGTTTTTCTTGGCAGAAATACCGGAGTAGTTTGTCATTTCCTTCTCTAGCTCATTGTACAGATAAGGAAAAGGAAGATTGATGATAGATAGATAGATAGATAGATAGATAGAGAGAGAGAGAGAGAGATACACAGATATATTTATATATACACTGAGAATCAAATTTATATCATCAAATTTACATATCATATATATAATATATATCCAGTTACATATGTAATGCATATGCCATTTTAATATATAATACATGTACCCATTTATATGTAATATACACACCCATTTATATATAATATATACCCAGTTAATATATATTATAGATACCTAGTTATATATAAAATACATATACCACTTATATATAATACACATACCCACTTAAATATAGTATATATCTGATTATATATAATATATATACTCAGTTATACTATATAATATGTATACCGTTATTTATATAACATGTACACTCACATATATAATATATACCCAGTTATATATAAAATACATATAACCACATATATAATATATACATATACTTATATA
>NW_025361218.1:0-2035 GCF_016433145.1 Gracilinanus agilis
TATATATATATATATATACACACACACACACACACATATATATATATATACATTTTAAAAATTTGTACAAACAAAACTCTGATGCAACCAAGATTAGAAGGGAAGCAACAAACTGGAAAAAAATTTAATAACAAATTTCTCTGATAAAGGTCTCATTACTAAAATATATAAAGAATTAGGTCAAATGTATAAGGATCCAAGTCATTCCCCAATTGATAAATGATCAAAGGATATAAATCGGCAGTTTTCAGATGAAGAAATAAAAGCTATCAATAATCATATGAAAAATGTTGTTTTAAATTCCTCTTGATTAAAAAATGCAAATTAAAAACTCTGAGGTACCACCTCACACCTCTTAGATTGGCCAACATGACAATAAAGGAAAATAATAAATATTGGAGGGAATGTGGCAAAATAGGGACACTAATGCATTGCTTATATAGTTGTGAATTGATCCAACCATTCTGGACAGCAATTTGGAATTATGCCCAAAGGACTCTAAAAGAATGCATACCTTTAGACCAGTAATACCACTACTAGATCTGTAACTCAAAGAGATAAAAAAGTGGGAGAGGACCTGTTTGTACAAAAATATTTAAAGCTGTACTTTTTATGGTGGCAAAAATTTGAAAATTAAAGGGATGACCCTCAATTGGAGAATGGTTGAACAAATTGTGGTATATGATGGTAATGAAATACTATTGTGCTATAAGAAATGATAAGCAGGATGATTTTAGAAAGAAATGGAGGGGGCAGCTGGGTAGCTCAGTGGAGTGAGAGTCAGGCCTAGAGACAGGAGGTCCTAGGTTCAAACCCGGCCTCAGCCACTTCCCAGCTGTGTGACCCTGGGCAAGTCACTTGACCCCCATTGCCCACCCTTACCAATCTTCCACCTATGAGACAATACACCAAAGTACAAGGGTTAAAAAAAAAAGAAAAGAAAGAAATGGAAAGACCTATGTGAACCGGTGCAGAGTGAAATAAGCAGAACCAGGAGAATATTATACATAGCAAAATTTTGTGGAACAATCAAATATGACAGATTTTGTTACTAACAGTATTACAGTGATCCAGGACAATTTTGAGGGACTTATGAAAAAGAATGCTATCCACCTTCAGGGAAAGAATTGTTGGAATAGAAATGCAGATGAAAACATATGATTTATCACTTATTTATTTGGGTATATGATTTGGGGTTTGGGTTTTATGAGAATTTACTTACAAAAATGAATAATGTGGAAATGTTTTGCATGATGATACATCTATAACCCAGAAAAAATTGAAAAACTTATTTTATTTTATTTCATTTTACAAACTTTACTTTCCATCTTAGAATAAATACTCTGTATTGGTTCCAAGGCAGAAGAGTGATAATGGGTTAGGCAATAGGGGTTAAATAATTTATCCAGAGTCACCTAACTAGGAAGTGTCTGAGGTCAGATTTGAAGTCAAGACCTCCCATCTCTGGTCCTTGATCTCAGTCCAATAAGCCCTTAGTTGCCTTCTAAATTAACTTTTTTGAAAATCATATCATGTTGAGTATGCAGAACACTAAAGATGTAGGTCTGTTTTAAAGATGAATTACTATTCATACTTCCCCCATTTAGAGAAGTCGTTATTTTGAACCCAAATGTAAGACTTGACAGTTGTCCTTATTACACTTTATCTTATTTTCTTCAGTCCGAGGTCAAAAACTTTTTGAATGCCAGTTCTGTCTTCTGATGTGTTATCTATTCTACAGAGTTATCTGATCTTCAAATTTGAGAAGCATGCTGTTATTTCTTCACCAGAGTCAGTCATAACAATGTTATATAGCACTGGACAAACACAAATCCCTGGCATCTTTCAACAGAGCCCTTCTAATAAGTTGACATAAAACCATTAATGATCACTCTTTGAGTCCAGAGTCCAGAATACATCTAAGCACACTGGCTAAACCAAAGCTTCCCAACTTTTCCACATGAATGAGGGGGTTCCTCAAACACAGTGTTAAAAGTAGCCTTCTTCCACCATTTTCCTAT
Source organism: Gracilinanus agilis (assembly GCF_016433145.1). NCBI lineage: Eukaryota > Metazoa > Chordata > Mammalia > Didelphimorphia > Didelphidae > Gracilinanus > Gracilinanus agilis. The sequence continues at coordinate 2,022 of NW_025361218.1, forward strand.
ACCTTTGTGAAAAA
>NW_025361219.1:0-4535 GCF_016433145.1 Gracilinanus agilis
GAAAGTGCTTTTCATCTTCCCTTTAAAAATTAAAGCCCTGACTGCATGGGCAGTTGCTGGAGTTCAGACAAAGGTTCTAACTGGGCTCCTGAAATATTCATGACCTTCGAAGCCCAGGGGACCTTCCACATGGGGGAGGGTTTGTGTCCAGGGCTAGGCTGCCGGCTGCCTCTTCTCTCAAAGAGGCCCCCATTTCACCCCTTCCCAGCCAGGCCCAGGGCTGAGAGGCAGTGAAATATAATAGGAAGAACTTCAGGAGTCAGGAAATCGAGGTTCCTGTTTCCTATTTGCTCCCAATTCCCCATGTCATCTCAGACGTATAGTCTTGTTGTTGTTCGGCTGTTTTTGCTCATGTCTGACTCTTCTGTTTTCTGTTTTCTGGGCAAAAAAAAATACCGGACTGGTTTTGCCATTTCCTTCTCCAGCTCATTTGACAGATGAGGAAACTGAGGCAAACTCAATGATTAAGCAACTTGCCCAGGATCACACAGCTAGTCAGTGTTTGAGGCCACTTTTGAACTCGGGTCTTCCTGACCCCAGCCTTGATACTCTACCCACTGTGCCACATAGCCACCCTTTGTGATCTTAGAGTCCATTTTTCTCACTGAAAAAATGAAGGGAGAGGCAGAAGAACAGTAACATATACAAAACCAACACTGAGAAATAACTGAACTCAGATCGATGGCAACCAATAATCTTGGTTGCAGAGAACTGAAGACAAGACCTATCTGTCCCTTCTATTCTCAGTATCCATTTCCCCATCTGTAAAGGGAATAATGCACTGTGGCAGCATTTTTAAAAAAAAATCTTTTTTAGTAAAACTAAAAATATTAAAAGAGTAATATTTTCCTCTAAAGCCCTTTGTGACTCCTGGGAAAAGCCCCTTGGAAAGGTGAGTGACTAAAGAAAGTCTACAATATTTTTATGAGGGAAATGGATTAAGAGTGATAATCAAGGGGGCAGCTGAAGTGGCTCAGTGGATAGAGCCAGGCCAAGAGACAGGAGGTCCTGGATTCAAATCTAACTTTCCTAATTGTGTGACCCTGGGCAAGTCACTTAACCCCATTGCCTAGCCCTTACAGCTCTTCTACCTTAGAATCCATACTTAGTATTGACAGAAGGTTAAGGTTTAAAGAAAAAAAAGCTACAGAGGGCACCCCTCATCATAGAACTATCTGGCCATTTTACAAAAACTGACCACTTGTTCCCTCTGCCTCCACCTACCTGCTATTTTTCTTCTGTTTCGCTCCCATCTCACAGAAGGTGAACGAAGCTCACCCTCTGCAAGGTAACGTGGTATATTGAGAGGTCCTGGACTTTAGTTAGGAAGACATGGGTTCGAATCCAGCCTCAGACCCTTACTATATGCATGACCTCTCCAAAAGGATCCACTGGGTCCACTGAATGATGAACCACTCCAGCATCCTTACCAAGAAAATCTCATGGACCGCTACAGTCCATGAGATTAAGAAGAGACAACAAACTCTCCGAGCCTCAGTTTCCAGGGTTGCCATGAGGATAAAATACCATACTTGTAAAGCATTTTTCAGGCCCGCATAAATGTTAGCTATTATTTTTTTTTTAAGTGAGGGAATGGACTGGTACAAGCAATGGCCTGGAAGATCTCTTCCAGCCTTCAGTTCTATAATCCTCAGGCCCTTTTTTAGTTTACTACCCCCTCTGCTAACCTGGTTCTGGGATGCTCAGAACCTTCTTTGGGTATATCCCATCTTAGAGGATCATAAGACTGAAAACAGAGCAGAGATTTTTAAAATATTATTTTGTTAAAAATTTCTCAATTCCATGTAAAAATGTTAATATTCATTTTTCTGGGCAGAATTTTTAAAAGCTTCCACTTTTAAAAGTTTCTAGACTTTAAAGGTAGGAAAACTGAAGGCCAGAAAGAGTCAGTGAACAGGGATACAAAGGCAAAAGATAGCCCTTGGGCTCCATGAGCTCACAGGTCCAGTCTAGTGGGAAGAGATAGCACATACCCAACAAGGCAAAAACAAGACCGATACAAGGTCAAGGGAAGGTCATCCTGGAAAGAGGAAGATTCCACCCCAAGACACCCGAGAGTATATGAAAATGAAGTCACAGAGCAAGCATTGGAAACCAGGACAAAGGATAAGAGATTTTGAGCTAGAAGGGAGCTTGGAGATCCAACCTCCAAATAGTATTATTTTTTCAAACCCTCACTTTCTATCTTAGAATCAGTACTCTGTATTGGCTCCAAGGCAGAAGAATGACAAGGGCTGGGCAATGGGGGTTAAGTGACTTGCCCAGGATCACACAGCTGGGAAGTGTCTGAGGTCAGATATGAACCCGACTCCCATGTCTAGGCCTGACTCTCAATCCACTGAGTCACCCAGATGTTCCCCTCCTAATATAAATGACGAGGAAATTAAAGGAGAAGAGGCAGCCCAGCCCTTGAGACAAAGGGAGTCTCTCCCTTCCCTGCTCAGGGGGACAGTACGATCTGGAAATAGAGGGGGGCCCCTGGAGCCTCCCTCATAACCCAAGGCAGAAAGTTCTCTTCTCCCCTCCCCCCCAACTTCTCATCCCTGGACATTTGCTCCCCAGACATCAACATTCTGATAACCACCGTCCTTTGGACCTTCAAGATAAACCAGCTGTAACAAGGGAGCTTAGGGGTTGCCACGGAAACAAGCATGGTAGGTGGATGGGCGGAATAGGGGAAGTGCTGGGAGGGAAATGGACCTCAAGTGAAACTTTCCAGAAGTTGCTAAGTTTCTCCTGGTCTTTCTCCTGCTCTCCCTAAAGCAGAGGGATGAGTGGCCCACGATTACACATCCCTGGAAAGCTGAGGGGTGTGGGGGGTGGAATACATATCACCCATCCCTCGTCTCCCAGAAGTATCTCCCAGAAGTATCCCGGGCACCCTCACCAAACAGAACCCCCATCTCTCGTCCTCCCGGCCGTCTCGGGGCTACGTGGCTAAGCTGGTCCAGTGAAATCTTTCTGAGGACTTATATGGGCTCTGAACCCTCCAGGGGCCTCCCACGACCTACCCGGGGCCTTAGGGAAGCCACTTTCTCCATCTGTTTTCCCATATGTAAAATCGGATGGTGGGCCAAGATTTCTTTTGGGGTTTTAATCATTTATTTTCCCAATCCTATGCAATAATGATTCTCAATACACAGTTTCCAAAAATTACAAGATTCAAGCGGTCTCCCTCCCTCCCTTCTCTCTCCGTCCTGGAGATGGGAAGTGATTTGATCTGGGTTTTATACAAAGTATGATCATGGACTGGCCAAGAGTTCTAAAGGGCCCTTCCAGGACCAAAGACAACGTTCTGAGTTCTAGCCCATCCAGTTCTGAAATTCTGCATTCTAAACCCAGGCCCCAAGCCTGGAGCTTTATTTATTTGTCTATTTGTTCATTCATTCATTCTTTCATTCATTTGCCTCGTATCCCTGGCCGAATGGATAACGAGAGCTGGCCTTGATGCCAGGAAGCCCCAAGTGCAAGTTCTGACTCTGATGCTTCTGGCTCTGTGGTCCAAGTTAACTCAGAATATCTCAGCGTCCCAGACGACTCTCTTAAGAGTTACAGAGGAGGTGCTGACCACTCGGTAGAGGTGGCCTGGGAGTTCCCTACGTACTAATGAAATCACCGTCTGTCCCTGAGCCCTGTGCCCAGCACACAGTTAAGAGCTTGATAAATGTTTGTTGTCTGTCATTTTCTAAGTAGAGGGAAGATCCCTTCCAGCTCAGAGATCCTGTTCTCAGACCCCTTCCAGCTCTACCATTCTCTGTTTCTTTTCTTATTAAACCCTTACCTTCTCTGCCTTAGAATTGATACTGTGTATTGGTTCCGAGGCAGAAGAATAGTAAGGGCTAGGCAGTGGGGGTTAAGTGACTTGCCCAGGGTCACACAGCTAGGAAGTGTCTGAGACCAGATTTGAACCCAGGACCTTCAGATTCTAGACCTGGTGCTCTATCCACTATGTTACCTAGCCCCAAAGCTGCAGGTGCCAGGCTGAGATGTTTAGATGGGAGAATGCAGAACGTGAGAACTAGAAGGAGCCTTAGAAAAGAGAATGAAGAGGGCAGCTAACTGGTTCAGTGGATCGAGAAACAGGCCCAGAGATGAGAAGTCCTGGGTTTAAATTTGGCCTCAGAAACTTCCTAAATGTGTGAACAAGTCCCTTAACCCCCATTGCCTAGCCCTTATCACTCTTCTGGCTTGGAGCCAATACACAGTATCAACTCCAATATGGAAGGTAAGGGTTTTTAAAAATAATAATAAATAAATAAAAATTAAAAGAAAAGAAGATGAGGGAACAGCTATATGGCTCAGTGGATGGAGAGCCAAACCTGGAGATGGGAGGTTCTGAATTCAAATCTAGCCTCAGGCACTTACTTCTGGCTGTGTGACCCTAGGTTAAGTCATTACCCCCATTGACTAGACCTGACTACTCCTCTGCTTTGGAACCAATATTTTAGAGGGGAGGGGAAAGAAGGGGAGGGGAAAGAAGGGGAGGGAAGGGAAGGGAAGGGAAGGGAAGGGAA
>NW_025361220.1:0-3171 GCF_016433145.1 Gracilinanus agilis
CATACTGATTATACTAGAAACAAATTCATGGAGCAAATTAAAGGAAAGAATGGTATGTTTTAATTTATAGTCAGACTTTATATGTTTGTTCTATGGTGGTGGATACCCATTTTGCCATGAGTCCCTTGGAAGTGTCCTGGATCCTTGCCTTGCTGATAATAATTGAGTCATTCACAATTGATCATTATACATTATTGTTGTTACTGTGTATGGCATTTGCATTCTAACAGAGTCCCCAGTATCTTAACCCAAAGGAGTGAATCTATAATGGTGGAATTTCAGTGCAATAGGGTTAGTTTTTATTTTGGTGAGAGAAGAGGTAAAGAGATATTCCTAGGGTACCTTTACCAGACTGTTACCAACAGAGGGCAAATGGGGCTTTGTCCTACAGCCTCAAGGATGGCTAGAAGGAGAAAGCACACAACCACGGGTGTGGTGGAGCTTTTTCTTTCTGGCTCTATAGACTGTTAAATTTTCAGTGTGAGCATTTACACCTTAAAAATAGGCAAATGCTACAAATCAGGGCTTGATTTATTATTTTGTTGATTGTCTAGACCTAAGAAATTAATGGAGAACACATTAATATAAAAGATTAAACTTAAAAAATATGTCAGGCTACATTCCTGACACCCGCCCCCTGCCCTGTCCAAAACCTGTTGTTAAATATTTGCCAACCTATTTATGTCAACCCTATGTGGAATAGAGGTTTTTTTAGGGGGAAAAAGAGTAAGTATCCCTAGGTTGGATGCCAAGCTCCTGGTTTTCTAATCCTATTACACAAAGGTACACAGCTCTGTTTAGGTCCCTTAAATAACATCCTTTTCTCCAGCAGACCACCTGCCCACTGCATGGCTGAGAGACCAGGAGTCCAAGGTCAGAGGCAGGATCCAAGGCAGGTCAGTTTCAGGGTGAACTAAGGTTCTCTTGGTCCTCCCAGCATCCCTCCTCTCCCATCCCTTCCCACCTCCAAATTCCATCACATCAACTGACGGTACCCACCTAGGCCAGACTGTCTCTGTGTTGCCTAGCCTGGGGTCCTACAACAATGGTGATGTCCAGGATCAGTGACTATTGCAATGTGAGTGGCCTCAGGACATTCCTGTTCCACTTTTCTCACTCCTGCCACACAGAGCTTATTTGCACTAAATAATATATGTATCATGAATAATATGTTTAGAGGAGCAGCTAAGGGATGGAGCGCTGGACCTGTAGTCAGGAAAACTCATCTTCCTGCATTCAAATCTGGCCTCAGACACTTCCTAACCGTGTGACCCTAGGCAAGTCACTTAGCCCTCTTGGCCACAGTTTCTTCATCTGTAAATTGAGCTGGAGAAGGAAACAGCAAACCACTGCAGTATCTCTGCCAAGAAAACCCTAATCAGGAAAAAGTTAGACACTCCTGAAAATGATTAAACAACAACAAAAATGTTTATTTTCAAAGTAACTGATTTTTTAAAAAGTGGAACCTGTTTTTTCTGTTATCAAGCAAATTCCATTGACTGTGATTGAGCAGAAAACTAAAAGTTGTGGCATTTGCAAGGCTAGACAAGCCCAGAAAACCTGAGGTGTCTAGGCTAGGTAGAGTACCCAATGGCCAGAAGCACTGGGTTGGTTTTAGTCACAACAGAAGGGCACTCCTTATTACCCCCAAATCGATTTTATAGGCAGCAGAGAGGTGTCTAATTTTCTCATTCTGGTGTCTAAAATTCCTTTCTTCATTCCCCAATAAGGGAATAAAGTGCAAAGGCCTCTGGGAAAAGGAAAAAAAAATGTGATGAATTTGAAGTAAGTGATGGATTTGAAGTCAGAGTAGTTAGGTTCTGCTCTGTACTACCCATGTGCCTGTGGGCAAGTCATCTTACCTTTCTAAGCCTTCATTTTGTCTGTAAAATGAAAAAGTTGGACTGGAAGATCTCCATGATCCTTGTAAGATTTGTGATACCATGAATTCAGCAACATATTCATAACTCGTCAGCTTAGTAGATAGAGCACTGGGTCTGGAGTCGGGAAGACCCGAATTCAAATGTGACCTCAGACACTTCCTAGCCGTGTGACAGGAGCAATGGGTTCTCCTCCAATATCTCCAGCTAAATGTGTTAGGTAGCCTAGGTAAGATTTCTTAACCTCTCTGGACATATTGGCCCTTTTCTGAAGAGGTAGAAAGATTTGTGATTTCACTGGGCAGGTGAAATCTCTATCAAAGTAGATCAAAGATGATAGCTCTTTTATGACTAGAGGCAGTGATAAAGCTGCTGATCTTTAGTTAGAAAGATCTGAGCTCAAATTTAGCCTTAGATACCTACTAGCTGTATGATCCTGGGCGAGTCACGTAATCTTGGCCTGCCTTAACTTCTTCATCTGTAAAATGGGGATAATAAAAGAATCATCTCCCAGGATTGTTGTATGAAAATGATAAACAATGGAGATATGGAGGCACCAGGGATGTTACAATAAATCTAATAGTTGTGGGTACACACACTGGGTCGTAGGAGAGACTGGACCAGGATAAGGAGTTCACTGGATTAACACAGGAATGGCAGTTGGTCTTAACTGTCACCCAGCTCTCCCTAGGCCAGAGTCTAGAAACCAGCAGGCAAGGTAAAAGGGTTTAACAGTTTTAATTATATTTAACTAAAATAGAGGTGGGAAAGGGATTTCTATATTTAAAACCTACAGGGCAAAACCACAGGGGAAGGAGAGGACTTCTCTACTCTAATCTTATTGATCTAGCAGGCAGAGCCCAAAGGAACAGTGCAGGAGTCACTGTGAAGGCTTCAAAACCTGGTTCCAGCCAGGCTTTGACCAGCATAGCTTAGAGGGTAGCTTTGGGGTTTCTCACAGCAATCCACCGGTGATCTCAGGATGTCAAAAGCCAAGGTATCCAAGTAGAGAGATCGTGCTTGAGATGCTGTCCACCAGATCCCAAACTTCTCCTCCACTTGGGTGCAGCTCTGTAGGTTCTTGTCCCCTTGCTAGATGTCACCGCCACACAGGATCCCAGGGGAAATCAGGATGCAGGCTGAGATCTCCCAAGGCTAGCCACAGTTTTTGCCAACCCCTAATGGAGTCTCTCTCTCAGGGCACAAGCAACTCCTTCCTGCTCCTTCATTCCATCTTGGAATTCTCCAGCTCCAGCCTTCCTGCTAGGTCCCACCTTAACACTTAATTAAT
>NW_025361221.1:0-1446 GCF_016433145.1 Gracilinanus agilis
CCCCAGCTACATTTCTTGAGTGTCCCAGTGTCCAAAGATCCTTGGATTCAGTGAATTCCCATAGTTACAGAGGTTGTGACTTCCACTTTAAAGAACTTCACTAGAGTGGAAATGATGAAGATAAAACTTCATATATTCATTGGGAATATCCATCCCTAAGTCATCTGATATTTGTATTTCTTGGATCAGAATTAATTTAGTTTTAAAAATGAAGAAGAAACACTTATAAAATCAACTCACTTCACTACTCCTTCATTTAAGTACCTACTGTGTTCCATTTACTTTGTTATTCTGTGGGAAGGTGGAATGGGAAGCAAACATTTGTTAAGTGCATGCTTTGTACCAGGCACTGTGCCAAGGGCTTTCAAATATGAGCTGGTCCTTGCAACAGCTTTGCTAGGTACTATGATTTTCTTCATTTTACAGTTGCAGAAACTAAGACAGAGGTTTAGTGACTTCTTTAGCATCACACAGCTAGTACAAGTGGTAAGGCCAAATTTGAACTCAGATCTTTCTGATTCCAGGTCCAGTGCTTTATTCCATGAAACAGCCCTTTTCCTTAAAAAGCTAATATTCTTTGGGAGGAGGGTAAAAAAGACATAGATAGAAAATTACATATGAAAAATCTATGACTCATTGCCTCTAGAACCAAATGCAAAATGCTCCATTTGGCATTCAAAGCCCTTCATAAACAAGCCCTCTCCTACCTTTTCTGGCTTCTTATACCATATCCTTCAACACGAACTCTTCCATCTAATCCCACTGGCCTCCCTGCTGTTCCATGAATAAGACATCTCATTGCTTAGTTTTGAGTATTTTCTCTCACTTTCTTTCATCCTGAAATGTTCTCACTCTTCCACTCCAACTACTGACCTCCTTGGCTTCTTTAAGTCCCAACCAAAATCCCACCTTCTACAGAAAGCCTTCTTCAACCCTTCTTAATTCTAGGCCCTCCCTTTGTGCCAGAGAAGAAATCTGAATTTTTCTTTCTCTTTTATGGGGTATTTACAGTTCCTTATACTTTATAAAGTATAGATTAAGTATATGTAGGTCAGTGTTAAGGTATCTCTACATTTTAGTCTTTGTGTGTTGTTTGCTGGCTCTGCTGCTCTTTTTGCAAACTTAACTTTTTACTTATTTTAACTTTAAAAAGAAATTATGTAAGTTTTTGGTATTAAAATAAAAAATGTTAATATTATATTATACAATACTATATATATTTCATCCATTTCTGTGTTTTGAAACTTTTTCTGTGTCATCTGCTGGCCTTCACATGTCACTTGCAGCTTCCACAAAACTCCCAAACAATTCCCATTTAATTTCTTATGCTGATCCATGATATATCAAAGCCATGATGAGAAAAGGCTTGTTGTAGAAGGTATACATCTCTCTCTCTTTCTCTCCCTACCTTTTTTCCTCCCTCCCTCCCTCCTTTTCTTTCTTTCT
>NW_025361222.1:0-2315 GCF_016433145.1 Gracilinanus agilis
CCCTCTTAATTCTAGTTTCTTCCTTTTGTTGATTATTTCCTATTTACCCTGTAAATATTTTGTTTGTATTTATTTGATTGCATGTTATTTTCCCCATTAGATAGTAAGTTCCTAAAAACCTGGGACTCTCTTTTGCCTTTCTCTGTATCCTTGATACTTAGTACAATTCCTGGTAAACAGTAAGAGCTGAATAAATGCTTGTTGACTGCCCTTACTCCCAGTGGGAGAATTTATTCATTCTGAGTATTTTCTGTTATATTCTAATCTGGAGAAGGAGAAAAAAAGAAGTAAGCATTTATATAGCATTTAGATTGTGTCATACACTGTGTTAATTAATATATTTATCTTCTTGATTTTTATTTATTCTCTGCTTTAATAAGTGGATTTCTTCACTATTCATTGTTTCCTATGTTCTTTTTTCTTACTAGTATTTGATGGGATGGAACCAAACATCAGATTTAACCATGGGGAATTCTTCCCCCTTTACAGAACATCAACCAAAAAACCCTTTGAGTATAAGAAAAATTTCCTCTAGACCAGCAAAGTTTAGGGAATCAAATAGATATAATTCTAGTCTATATCATTTAGACCTTATACTCTACTCTGTCAGAGACAGATGTAATTATAGTGCCCCTTTCTCTTAGCAGAGCAGAGTGTCAGAGAGCCATTATAAGAATCCTGCTGACTCAGATCCCAGGGCAAAGACTGCAACCACTACAGAATAGCTTGATAACAGGGCAGGAAGCAAAGTTCCCTTCAGCCTCCACTCCTTCTCCTACACCTTCAGCTTCTACTGCCAGCTGGGGAAAATCTGACCTCAGGACTCATTAATAATCCATCACCTAATCTAGTCAACCAGCAGAACAGAGGAGAAGCCTTTTGGGGGTAAAAAGAAAGCCTTCTGTTTTCTGGACTCAAGTTTCCTCATTTATGTATGAGTTACTTTTGGGGAGGTAGATATTTTCAAAGAACATATAAACCAGCCAAGAATGGCCAGAAGAAATGAATCTTTAAAAATATTGTTATAGATCAATCTATTTTATATCACTTAAAGGAGGCACTTACTTTGAGACACCTAGATTAGAAAGGTGGGATGAGTGGGTAGCAGATGGGAAAAAATATGCATCCAGGTCTCAGGAGGGTACATAGGTTATAAAAGATGCTAGATTTGGGGGAAAATGACCTTCAGGCTTACTATGAGGAAGATTTATGACACTGATAAGAGACTTCCTTTTTTTTTACCCTGTCATCTAGGTTATAGGTCAGCCTCTCAGGCACTTCTCCAGCTCTTAGTGTGGGACACCTGAACTGGTCTTCATAACAGGTAATTTATGCCTGTATATGGAAGAAAGGTAAGTGTTTTCTAAGTAAAAGTAAGGTTTTGCTTTTGTGAATTTGATTGTTATCCTAGACCTGATATCACAGGCAAGAAGGTGCCAGTTAGCTAAGAAGATAGAAGATGTATGAAATTTCAGAGAAGGTTCTTGGAGGGGACACTTCTCTGAGAGGGGCAGATCATTGGAAAAAGACTAGATCTGGTCAATCGTCTTAAATTCATGTACATTATATAAAAAGTGATTTCCAGAATGAATTAAGTACTTTCCTTTGAAATGTAATCAATAGAAATGATTCTTATGGTAAATGCAGGAGGAATTTGTGTGAGAAAAAAAGTCAGCTTACAACATAGCAAAATCAGAGTTTGGAGAGAAATTATCTTAGGATGTATCTAACTATAATGACTAGAAAAATTTAATCTACTTTTGGTTCATAGTATTTTCAATTTCTTTCTACTGGTCAGATTACATATCTAGTCAGTTACGAAATCATATCATTCTTTCTCTACAACATATTTATTTTACATCCTTTCCTTTCCACTCACATAGTACCCTTATTCAGACCCTCACTACTTTTTGCCTGAATTATACAATATCCTGGCTCAAGTATTCCCCTGTTCCAATCTGTTCTCAGTTGCCAAACTGATTTTCTGAAATGGCTACTCTGGTCATATCATGATCCTACTCAATAAACTCTAGGGGTTCATAATTAGCCCAGGATTGAATATAAAATCATATATGAGTATTAAAGCCTTTTACAACCTGTTCCCTTCCTATTATAATATTATATTATAATATATTAATTAATATAATTATATTATATTATATTATAATATTATAATAGGGGGATGTGTCTGGGGGCATATGGAGGCTTGGTGTACCTGCTTCTGGGCAGTGGAGGGATCTGCTTTCTACTTCATAGCCTACAGTGATTATATGACTGCTTCTGGTCCACCACACAGTGAAGGAAGGCTATTAGAT
>NW_025361223.1:0-1046 GCF_016433145.1 Gracilinanus agilis
CTAGGTATTCTTCTAACCCTTTATCAGACTCTTTTAATTTATTTATATTTATATAAAAATGTATAATTTAAATATAAAATATATTTATATAAAATATATAATTTAAATATAAAATATATATTCATATAATATATATTTATAATTTGATTTATATCATTAGCAACTCACCGAATTCTTCCATATGGTGGAAAGGTGGAATAGGAAAAGATGGAGGAAGGTGAAGCATGGCTCCCCCGGGTTATTACTGTCCAGCTTCTGAAGCTATGGAGATGATGACATCCCTAACTTCTTTCCCTTGGGGAAGAAGGGAGCACATTAACCTTAACCTTAATCCAAACCATGGCCAGGTTCCTAGAACAAGCAATCTGATCTTATCTGGTGAGAAAAAAAAAAAACATCATCATTCTTATAATAATGCCAAGTCTGGGGAGATTTCCACACAAAGCTTTATAACAATCAAGTGTTATACAAGGAAGAGGTCTTCAACAATCTTCCTTTTATGTACATTCATGGATCTAAACTATTTGTGACCAAGAAGAGGCAGGATATTAGGCTGCTTTTGTGTTTTTTTTTGTTTTTTGTTTTTTTTGTTTTTTAATTTAGATTTGTTCACTCTGTTCTTGGAGGGAAAGTAAATTATCTGGTGATTTTTGTAATTTTGTTACTGTGTACTCATAGGGAAATTGCTTCACCCCTTACTGCTCCAGGCAACTCTCTGAGAATATATTAGGGAGATTTTCTGATTGGGCATTGATGAAATTTCCATATTGGGAGTTCCTCCACGTCAACGAAACCGTAGATCTTGACTGCTCTTCCTCCCATTATAAAGATACACTTCATGTATGGCATTAGGCATTGGCTAAACTCTTTAATACATCAATTATTTATCACATATTCATGCATTATATATGCTAAGGAGTGACCTTAAACCTGAGTGTTTCACCTGGCTACTAGGGATATGAAAACAATGTGGATCAGTGATTCTCAAACTTTTTGGTATCAGGACTCCTTTACATGTAAAAAGTATTGAGTTATATTTATTAATA
>NW_025361224.1:0-1676 GCF_016433145.1 Gracilinanus agilis
AAACAATTTTGAAAGACTTAAGAACTCTGCAATGACACATGATGAAGCATGTTACCCAGTTTCTGACAGAGGGATAATGGGCTCAAGGTACAGAATGACTTTTTAACATGGCTACCATGAGAATTTATTCCTTTTGAATATATATGTATGTATATATATAACTCATATATATACATATGTACATACTAATGATGATGATGATATTACTGCCACTTATATAGACTTTAAGTTTTGCATAGTGATTTGCATCCATTATCTTATCTGATCCTCACAACACTCTTGATTTGTTCTTACACAGTTAGAAGTGTGGAGATTATTTACTTGTACTTTTGGAGAACTGAACTTAGTCATAAAGTGATAAGAAAATTACCTTTGTCCATTAAGATTTTTTTGACACGCAAAAGTACTTTTCTTTCCCTCAGTATTGACAATAGTAGCACACCAGTATTAGTGCCTCTTTTGACTATTTTAATCCTTTTCTCCTTTCCCAGTTTTTTCTCTATATGAGGCAAAACCTATTTCATTACCATTTCTCTTTTTAAACATTTTATTCATATATTGGGAAAAGATTTTATTTAATTGTTGATAGATTGAAATTCTTCTTTAAAAAATAATTGTTCATATCTCTTGACTTTATCAGAGAATGACTCTTAGTTTATTTGAGTTAATTCCATATACATTTTGTATATCAATTCATTATAAATATATTAACTTTATATATTTTGAAAAAATTAAGAAAGATTTTTAAAATTTTGAAAATCTTATACTATATATTTATAGTACTTCTTAATGGATATATGATGTATACAAAATATTTTCCCATATACATATAAAAGACTACAAAAAATAGAAGCAGGTAATTTCCAAAACTTTAGTTAGACTTGTCATACATATAAGGGTTAGTGGTGATCATAAAATGCATAACTTCAGTTATATGATATTAGATTGTTTATGGACAAACAAAATCAAGGCAGTCAGAATGCAAATAAAAGTTGTTTGGATAAAATAGTCTGCTTTACCAATGTTTAATCTTCAGAAGCTGTAGGTATTGATATTAATCTCAAGATGAAGATTCACTTCTAAGTAAAAATGATTAAATTATATAAAGTTTGAAAGGAAAGAAATAGAACCTATGAACTATAATATGGTCTATGATCATGGTCTCTGAACTATGATCTGCAAAAATATTTAAAATGATGATAATCAAAGATATGAAATTTAGAAAATTTTCAAATATTACCCCCAACCCTTTCCAGTTGGCAAAGATGACAGACAGACAGAAAAATTAAATGCTAAAAGTGTTGCGGAAAAGACTGAAATATTAATTCATTTCTCTTGGAACTGCGAACTAGCCAAAGTAGAGGCAGAATGATACCCTTGAAAAAGACACTAGTTTCTCTGTCAGAGGATCTTGATTCAATTCTTGCCTCTATCATTATCTTTCAAAAACTCAAACAAGTTGCAATTTCTGGGCCCTGGGCTCTTGCTCTGTAATGAGAATATTTAACTGTATGATCTCTAAGATTCTTTTTAGGTCTAAATTTATGATTTTATCATTCTAACCTGAAGAGCAAGGAAGAATTAAGAAATATTTGATTCAGTCAGGCCAATTATGAATTTATATACTAAATAGTATTTTGACCCCAAGAAAATAGGCACAAAATTATATATATATA
>NW_025361225.1:0-1355 GCF_016433145.1 Gracilinanus agilis
TTTTTTTAAATCCTTGCCTTCCGTCTTGGAGTTAATACTGTGTATTGACCCCAAGGCAGAAGAGTAGTAAGGGTAGGCAATGGGGGTCAAGTGACTTGCCCAGGGTCACACAGCTGGGAAGTATCTGAGGTCAGATTTGAACCTAGGATCTCCTGTCTCTAGGCCTGACTCTCAATCCAATGAGCTACCCAGCTGTTCCCCCCAAGTTCTAGTTTTTAAAAATAAACTTCAAACTTCCACAGGAAGCTCAGAGAAATGTTAAGAAATCTGCACTCTTCCGATATTTGTCTTTCTCTTCTGCTACATCCAAAATAATATTTTGTTTTCTACCAAAGGTCTCTTTAGGGCTGCAAGTTTTATCCATTGATGGCATAGAAGCAAAGCCCAAAGATCTGAGCCACACCTAATGACATTGCCAGGATCAGAGGAATGCAGCCTGCAGTCATCCATCATGGCAGACGTTGGGTGGGCTCTTGAAAGGAAAACTCAGCGTCAAGGGCAAACCTTAGTGGTAGCCTTTGTGTCTGGAATGTGCTAGTCTTATCAAGGAGCCACGCTCTCAACTGGCTTTATTATTAAGTGAAAATACTCACATCAAATCAGAACATTTCATAAACTTCAGTTGGGTTGCCAGCCTCCAGCCAACGTTCAGAGTAGGGCCATGGAACTGGCTGTTTGTGTTGGCTACCAAGAAGGTGCTTTTGCTGGGCTGAAGATGCTGCTGCAGGCTGACCAATGGCTTTAGCAACCTGACTAGTTATTTGATAAAGCTGCTCAGATCTTATTGGCCTCCTATAGATAGAACCTTCCTCCCCTTTGAGTTCTGGCTTTTTTCTTGGATAAATATAACCTCCTGTCATGGGAGTTGGGAGACCACGTCAGGACAGACCTAAATAAACCTGGACGAATCATGAAAACAAAGAAGGAAAGAAGTGCCAACTTTGTACAAGTACTGTGCTAAGGGCAGCTAAGTGGCAGAGCAGATAGAGTCCTGGGCTCAGAATGTTCATGAGTTCAGATCTGGCTTCAGGAACTTACTAGCTTTGTGTGATTCTGAGCAAGTCACCTGAGCTTGTTTTCCTTGGTTTCCTCATCTATAAAAAGAGCTGAAAAGGGAAATTTCTTTTTTTTACTTTTTTTTAAAAACCCTTAACTTCTGTGTATTGGCTCCTTGGTGGAAGAGTGGCAAGGGTGGGCAATGGGGGTCAAGTGACTTGCCCAAGGTCACACAGCTGGGAAATGTCTGAGATTGGATTTGAACTTAGGACTTCCCATCTGTAGGCCTGACTCTCAATCCACTAAGCTACCCAGCTGCCCCCTGAAAAGGGAAATTTCAAACCATTCCAGTATCTTTA
>NW_025361226.1:0-3544 GCF_016433145.1 Gracilinanus agilis
AAAAACCCTTACTTTATATTTCCATTTTTTGTGTCTGCTTCCCCACATAACAGATTGTTTCCTACATTGGAATGCAAGCTCTATGCGACCATTTCGTTCAAAATCATAGTAGTGCCTAATAAACACTTGTTGAATGGATAAATGAGTGAATTAATAAAGTCAAAAGACCTGCATTCAAATCCTGACTCTAGTTACTACTTCAGTTTCCCCTTCTGTAAAGTAAGGGTTTGGACTCCTTTTAACATTAAATCCTTTATTTACCCAAGATCACATATCTAGATGTTGAAGGGACTTCACAGACCGTCTAATCCAAACCAGTCCTCCTTGTTCTACAGAGGAGGAAACCAAAGCCCAGGACGCTCATTTGCTCAAGGTCATATGGTCTGGGTCATTGCCTGAGTTGGTCTTGGGAGTCCTCGTTTCACGAGAGTTAGGACTTGAACTCGGATCCCTTGGCTTTAGAGCCAGTGCTTTTTTCCACATCACCATAATTCTGTGGGGCTTCCCTAGACTATGGGGTTGAAGACCATTCCCAGGCCTAGGCTACCCTTGCTTATTTATTCTATAGAAGAGAGGGGACAGCTACATGGTACAGTGGATAGAGCACTGGGCTTAGAGTCAGGAAGACCTGAGTTTAAAACTGGCCTCAAACATTTACTAGCTGTATGACCCTGGGCAAGTCAATGCCTCAGTTTCTTCATCCATCAAATGAACCAGAAAAGGAAATGGCAAAGTGCTCCAGTCCCTTGGCCAAGAAAACCCCAAATGGGGTCACAAAGAGTCAGACACAAGTGGAAAATGACTGAACATTGACATAGAAGAAATAGAAGCCCGTGGGAATAGAGATGGAACTTGGGAAACTTAGATTTACCTAAAGTCCCAGGAGAGGAAAAGATTAGCCAAAGCTTCCCAGCCAATAGTGGCAGAGCCAAGAAGAAAACCCGGTCCTCTCTGCCTTCGTTCCATTTTAAGGCAGGCCCAAAGTGTAATCTAATAAATGGAGGTCCCGCTGACCCAGGGGCCGATGCTGCTGGCTCTGCCATCAGTGGTGGCCGCAGGCGAGTCATTGAACTTTTAAACCTCCGTCTCCTTCTCTAAAAAAGAAGGGGATCCCTCCACCTGGACTCGAAGATCTTCTCATCGCTAAGCCTGAGATGGATTCAATCATGCTAGTTTCCTTGAAACCTGGGAACCCGGGATCCCAAGCCTTGACGGTCATGGGAAAGCAGGATCCCCAAATTCTTCCCCAGGTGCCCACATTCAGGCCCGGATCTGCAGAATTTGGGCCTAGAACCGGAGCCGGCCCTAGCAGGGTTGCCAAGGAGGGAAGGTGGTTACAGTTCAGGTTCCACGTCCCCCTTTCCGGCCCTGACCCTCCGTCATCCCAGCCAAGGAGGGCAAAAGCAGCATCCCTGGAGGCAGAGCAGGGTGGGCTCAGGGTGGGACAGGCTGCCTGTCTTCCCCTCACGTTTATTTCCATGAGGGTTTTTCTAACCACAGCACACATGCCAGAGTCGTAATTACTCCTTTGGAGTTGTTCTGCTCTATTGCATAAATAATATGCAATTTAAAGAAAAAAATGTATGATTACATATTTAACGGCTCGATGAAGCTGTTCTGGTCTGCTGGCCACATAATAAGAGTTTTTAAAAATTGTCTTAATACACTATTTACCCAGGAGAGTGGAAGGGCTCCAAATGAGGATGAGCCATTTGTGATTTCAGGACTTAAAACCACACTTATTTCATAACCTTTCTCGGACAATTGTTGCCTTGATTTAAATTTTTAGATAAAAGGAAAATCGAGGCTAAGTATAGAACCAAGTATAGGCTGCTCTTCCCCTCAGAGTCACCTCAGGGTACCCTCAAGGGCTCCTGACTTGATCTCTTTTCCTGTCTTCTGCCCGAACTCTGCTCTCACACGCTTTCCCCTGGCCAGGCCTTGGCACCTCAAAGAATAAAGGAGGAGGAGGACTGGGTACCATCAACACTATTTTGGGCAAGGCCCAAAGCAAGAGATAACAACAGCAAGAGCACTGAATTTGGAGTCCAAAGACCTGGATTCAAATTCTTTCTCTGCCACTTACCTTATCCATGGGACCTTGAGCAAGTCATTTAACATCTTAGACTCAGTGTCTTCCTCTATAAAATGAGGGGATCAGAATAACTGAAACCAAAGGTCCCTTCTTGCTCCAAATCTGTGATCTTATGAGCCTATAATTCAAAGAGTGAAGCAGCCACTTAGAATGCTTTTTTTTTTTAAACTCTTACTTTCTATCTTAGAATCGATACTGAGTATCATTTCCAAAGCAGAAGATGAATAAGGGCTAGGCAATGGGAGTTAAGTGACTTGCCCAGGATCACACAGCTAGGAAGTGTCTGGGGCCATATTTGAACCTAGAGCCTTCCAATTTCAGGTCTGTATGCCCCAGATTGAGTTTGGTTTTTTTCATCTTAGGTTCCATCCTAGAATCAATATAGTGTATTGGTTTCAAGGCAGAAGAGTGGTAAGGGCTAGGCAGTAGGGATTAAGTGATTTGCCAAGGGTCACACAGCTAGGAAGTGTCTACCTAGACTCCTCTTCAGCATTCTTGATTATGGAGGGAAAATAGGGTCCTCAAATATTGCCCACATTTCCACATTCAATTTTATAGATGAGGAAACTGAGGCCAATGGGGTTAAGTGATTTGCCAAGGATCATAGAAATAGTAATTATATTAGAGAGGACTTGAACTCAAGTCTTCCAAAATCTAAGTCCAGTGGATAGAACAATGTGCCCCTAGCTATTTCTCTAAGTCATCTTCCAAGAAAGGAAGTAATGAGTTCTTTGTCTTTAGCAGTTGTCATTTGAGGGCTGTCTAGCCACTTTTCTGGGTATTTTATTGAATTTCTGAGAATTGTATCAAAGTGTCTCAGTGGGTAGAATGCTAGGTCTAGAGACAATAATACCCATCTTCCTGAGTTCATATCTGGCTTTAGACATTTACTAGTTCTGTGACCCTGGGCAAGTTTGCCTCAGTTTCCTCATCTGTTAAATGAGCTGGAGAAGGAAATGACAAAGCACTCCAGTATCTTGGCCAAGAAAATCCTAAATGGGAAAGCAGAGGGATGGAAATGACTGAAACAATAGACCAACACAAAATTGGGGACTCCTACTTCGGGTAAAAGGTTGAAACCTGACTGATATTTATTAGCCACATGACATTAGACAAACCACCAACCCTCTCTGGATCTCGGTTTTCTCCTACTGAAATTAAAGCTGGACTAAGTCATCTCTGAGGTGACTGCTGGCTCTAACTTCTGGATCCCTATGATTGAACATGAGATCAGTGGGGCATGGCAGAGGAGTTAGGAAGCCCTGAAGCCATCTCATACAAGTTGGGTGACGCCAGGCTTGTCTCTTAATGGTGCCACACACCGTGCTCTAAGACTAGACTTTGCTGATGGCTTGTTGCCTGTTATCAGCAAAAGCATTTTCCACACCAGGATGCCTCCATGGGGATGAAGTTTTGATACTGGAAAAGAAAAAAAAAAAAAAAAAAAAA
>NW_025361227.1:0-7540 GCF_016433145.1 Gracilinanus agilis
ACACACACACACACACACACACACACACTGTGTTAGATTCAAGGTTTAATGCTAGGTCTTCTTGGTTCTAAGATGATCTCTTTGTTTTGGTGTAGATCTGTGATATCATCAGTGTAAGGAATTCCCATTGAGGAAAGCCTTTCTACCAATACAGGTGAGCTCTTTTATAGTTTGAGTTACTTTCCTGGGGCAGTGAGTAATTAAGTAAGGTCTCCAGGTTCATATCAACAGAGAGTTTTAAAGGAAGAACTTCAGTACAGATCTCCCTAACTCCAAGACTAGTTTTTATTCTGTCCTTTACTGCATTCTGTCCCTGACTAATTCTTTGTGCAAAACTTAATCTTAATGCCCTCAAACATTTCCACTGAACAAAATTCCATCTTTTAAGATAATGATACTCTTCCACCATCACAGTATAACTATGAGTCATGGAATAGGAACACTACAGTTTTTAATGGATTAATTTTTTGAGTCATTCCAAAGGAAAAGGAAACAGTCACTGAGGATATAAACAAGCTTGAACATCCTACCAATAAAAACTCCAGAGGTGAAGTTATGGGAGACTGTCATTAATAAAATTAGATATATGAACAAAAAGGAAAGTAGGCTGGTCCTAAAACAAGAGAAAAGGATCTCTACAATTCAGCCGTAGCAAAAATAACAGCAAGTATTTCCTAAGCACCTCATATGTTCTTGATACTTTGATTGACAATGAAGATACCCAGAGAAAAAGTGGATATCCCAGAGAAACTTACATATTATTAGGAGGATATTACATATACAAAGATATATAAATGTGCAAGATATTAACTCAATATTAAGTTGTGGAATTATTCATTGTGATTAAGGAATGGAACCACAAGAGAGTTGCACTGGATTGAAAGGGGGAGAAGCATATCTGCTTCTTTATATTCTCAACAGAAAAGATAATGATGTCATCAAGGGGGGTTTAATACTTCAATTATAGTTCAATAAGTTACAGAGAGTAAAAGCGGCAAATAACCAAGAAAGTATGGAGATAAATGTCATAGGGTAAAGAAGCAGATCTTATGGGGACATACTTGGGGTGATGGAGGAAGGTAGGCAGTATAGAAAAGAGAAGGAGCAGGAGGAGAGGGGCTGATAGTAAATTATTTCAGTATGGATGGAAATTGGGAAAACTCAGGAAGTACTGATCTATCATAGATTAAGTAGACCTGGATGAGGAAGAGTTTGTGGTCTCATTTTTAGAGTTTTGATAGGTGACAGTCTCTTATCTGGGATACCTTATGTGTGAAGGAGATTTACCCTCCCTACACACACACACACACACACACACACACACACACACACACACACACACACACACAGAGGTGAAACCAACTCCTGCAGGGAGCCTGAATTCTATTGTGTGAAGGAAATCATTGGTCGAATTGAGGCATGGAGATAGAAAAGGACAGTTATAGATACCAAGATAAGGGACAGGACGATGCCCCTGAACTGCCCCCTGGTCTCCCACCTGTGCAGTGCATGCAAAATAGAAAGCCATAGTTGACTCCCAAAATATGATGCATGAGAATTAGTGGGTGGACAAAAGGTTTGATAAACTGAGTCAATAGCAGATTTTTCCCTCTTCTCTTCCATGTTTCTTGCTGACTGGACTTCCCTGTGAGTGTGGCTCGGGGCCCCTAATGACAGTCACAAAATAGCTAGCTAAATGGAGTAATAAGGAAATTATCTCATATATTTCTCTCCTATTTTTTCAACCTTTTTCCTCTTACTGCTTTCAATTAACAAAATTATTCATTTAAGACCAGTCTCATAATTTTCACTCTTACATTTGGGTCAATCATTAATATATCCACAGGATATTACAGTTACTAACAACAATTTGGGATTAGTCCATTAGCATAATATTTGATGGTGT
Source organism: Gracilinanus agilis (assembly GCF_016433145.1). Lineage (NCBI taxonomy): Eukaryota > Metazoa > Chordata > Mammalia > Didelphimorphia > Didelphidae > Gracilinanus > Gracilinanus agilis. The sequence continues at coordinate 1,907 of NW_025361227.1, forward strand.
TCTGCCAGTCTTATAGAATAACTTGAGCTTCATAGACCAGTGATGTCAAACCTTTTAGAGATCTGGTGCCAAGCTCTGCCACTCCCCTCTACCCTAGAGACTAACTGCCCCTCCCATCCCCACACCTTATTGCAGACAGACAAAAGAAAAAGAGAGGGGAGTGGTCTGAGTGCTCCATTCAGTGGAAGAAGTAAATGCAGCAGGGTGGGGAGACTTAGTAGGGAGAGAGAAGGGAGCTGTTCTGCTGGAGTCCCTCTGCCTTTCTAGTAGCTAACTCAGCTGGAGATGGTGTGGACATCCACAGAGAGGCCTCTGTGTGCCAGCTTTCTCACTGTGCCATAGGTTCCCCATCACGGCCATAGACATTTAGCAGGATCAAGAGGTTCTTAGATTAAGACCTAGCTGGATTCCCCTGATTTAGCATATAGTTTTAGTTAGTCCATAAAATGGTTTCCAGTGAATACTATGTTACCTTAAATTATGAGATAGCTTGTAAGTAATTGTTATGTTCCCTTAATTTATGGGAGAGTCTGTAGGTGACTTCTGGATTCCCTTCTACAATCTTCCTAGTTTTGTTACTTTATTCTAGATACTTATAAACTTATTCTTCTAATTGAAAGGGTGAGGTGATGAGGAGGATTAGAACAACAGATTATTTTAACATATATATGTATAAACAGAAAGAAATATACATATATGTATATATGTGTGTGTACCTGTAAATGTGCACATCTATATATACACAGTGATTGGTGAACCTGATTGTAGGTGGGGAAGGAATCAAGAATCACTTCTGGCAAAATATGACATGACCTAAGTAAGCCCTGAAGAGAGTGAGAGAACAGTTTGAACAAGCAGAAGTGAAAAAGGTAATTATAGAGAATTAGAGGAAGTCACTCAGAATACTGCCAGATCCTCTTGGGAATAGAGCGAGTACAGATAATCCAAAGTTCCCTGGACGAATTCCATCCATCTGATCTAGAATAATTTAACTCAAATGTACCAATTCTGAAACAAGAAAGAGACACATTCAGTAGTTGAGAGTGGTGACACTGGAGCAGAACTGAATATAGGGGATCCAGTGAACAGATAAGCACAAGAGTTGTACAAGAGGGAAAAGTGTGCATGAATGGGTCAGAAAATATAGCACTATAGGAAGCGCCCACATCAACATGATCCAAGATCTACAGAAGTATCAAGATGTGTTAAGTGGCTACCTATGAATGCCTTCAGGGACTAAGAGAATTTTATATTTTTTTTTAACTTTTCTCTTAGGTGACTATTCTCCTTAATATAGTCAGAGATGCCACTAGCTTTAGTGGTTTATAGGTTTTTGCCACATGCAGACGGCTGGAGTTTACACCACGTTTAGCTGAAGATTTTGTTTGCCTTCCAGGAAAATTTGCTGCAAAACCTGACTTGTGAAGTCATGTTACACAGAATGTTCACCCACATTGAAAGTGTTATTAGATATTCTACTTTTGTTACATGGAACTCTCAGCTTCACAGGAAGCAGCAAAACATGAAGGGAGCTAGCGCGCTCTTGGACTCAATAATGTATAAGGGTTGGCAGTATTTGTTTCCCTGTGGGCTGAAGCATTGACTATTTCTGTGGGAGAAATTCCATTGATGTCAATAGGATTAAGCTTCAGTGTACATTTGATTTGTCCATGCACAGCTTGCAAACCAGTTGAGGAGATTAGGACAGTTGTTTGATGTTTACTAGGCACCAAAATGCTTGCCCTGGTATTCTAAAAGGTCTGGATGAATAAAACAATGGGTGTATGTTTTCAAACTATGAAACAGCATACACAATAACATGGTCCATTCTATTACTATGAGTACAGTAATTATTTTCCTGCACCTCGCCAGGAATGAAATTGACAAAGATATATGATTTCATTGGTCTGTATAAATGGAGATTTTGAATCTTAGCCTTCATCCCCCATAAGTCCTTAGTTTTTTCCAAAATTCCCTTTAATCTCTCCTGTACCTCAACGTTTGTGTGGTCACTTTATCGTTTTATAGTAGGTTGTAACTCCTCCCTCTTGTTCTTTTGGTTCCTGGGAGTGAGCTGGTTAGTACATTTTAGTTAGTCTCTTTTGTTAGTTTATTATTAATATAATGCTTAGTATTTTGGAATATTAATTTTAATCTCCACAGATCCCAATTTGGAAACTATCCACCCATGGAAATTTATGACTTCAAATATAGATTCTAGGGGACTGCTTAAGTTTTAGGGACATTTCCTGGGTCAGGCAGCTTATAGATAGGAATCATTTCCAGAACTACAGGACTCCAAGATTATAACCAGGGGTCAGCAACATAAGGCTCTTGAGCCATATCTGTCTCCACCTCCCAACCAGCCAGTCTGGACAGAGCCCTAGGATGTGCCCCAGGGGGCACTTCAGCCCCCGCCCCATATTCCAGCGCCTTCCTCCAATCATCCTCCTCCTTCCGCAGACATTTATGGCTCTCATGGCCAAAAAGGTTGCCGACCATTGATTATAACTAACCCCTTATTGTATACTCTGTATCCTAGGATAGAGAATCACATTAGGGAATAGTCCAAAGTTGGTGGGAGAGAAAACATTCACACACATGAACACACACAGACACAAATATACACATTGTATGTCAGAACAGATCTTCTAAGGGTAATCCTCTTCAAGAATGAATGTTCCTATATAGGACTATTGAATGTTAAAAAACCATTAAACTGCATATGACACCCCATTAAAACATATACTCCATTTACAAAATCTTGGAGAAAAAAATGGAAGATCACGAACATTATCACCATGCAAAACACTGAGAAGCAGAGGGAAAATGAGTTTAGAGAAATGTGGCATTTGGCCAAGTAAGTGAGATTGTCTCAAGAGCATTTAAGGAAGAAAATGAAACAAGAGAGAAGAAGGATTCAACATTTTTTTTAAAAAATGAAGATAAAAGTACCTCCTATTATGCTTCACCTTGAACCAATACATTCACAGTGGAAATATCATTATTATATTCGTTATTCAATAATATTTTCCTTCATTTAAAAAGGACTCTAACAAAAGAAATATCGCAGAAAGAAACCAGATAAAAGGGAGAGGGCTTCACGTAGACATCAATGTGCAATAGATTTGGGATTTGCTACTTTTTTCTATGCATTATTTAACATGGTTAAATTTCTTTTTCTCATAAGATACTTAAGATATTGATACCTTCTAAAAGAGATCAAGCTGCGGATGAACCTGGATAAATTTATCCAGCTGAAATAATGTAGCAGTTGTGATTCACAAAATATGTTCCTGTTCAAATTTGAGAGTGATGAAACAGGAATGGAATCCTTCTAATTGGTTATCTAGTACAAAGAAACATAGATTTGCAATCAGAATATTTATGAATCCTGGCTTTGTCAGTATCTACCCTTATGACAGTGAAGATGTCCTTTTTCCTCTGTAGACTTAGATTCTCTGCTCTGTTAAATGACAATTGACCAAAAACAAGTTTGGTTACCTCCCAGATCTCGATCCATGACCTTAAGATCACTTCTTTTTTTAAAGGCTCAGAAAAGGCGCAAAAAGAGAAACAGTATTGCTAAAACTCATGTAATTGGAGAATTGATTGAACTATTTTCACTTCACCTTGGGCAAGAAATCAGATCTCCTGAGTGTCAGGAAAGAGGTCATCCCAGGGTAACTCATTTGTTTGAAGATGTTGAGAAGAAGAGGGGATGACCAGAGGCAGTAGAAATAATATGTGGAAATAAATTTACAGGCTTACATGGGGTCTAGAGGACCTGTTTTTATGGGGTTTATTGTAACAGCCAGAAGCTCTAGCTAAATATTTGCCAGGATTAATTTCTAGGAGGGCTTTATTACCAAGCGCAGGGTCTTCTTTTGGGAAAACATGCCTTTTCTCAGTCTTAGAGGCGGCATCTAGAAAATTGCAATCAATCGATAATCATTAAGAGTCGACATGTCTATATCCTAAGCACTGTGGTAAGGACTGAAGACACAAAAAAGATACAAAATGTAGGCTCTACCCTCAAGGAGCTTACAGTCTAATAGGGAAGACAACATGAAAAATACATAGAAAGCAAGTTATATAGAAGATATAAAGAAAATAATTAGGAGAGAAAACAATGGAATTGAGAGGTTAGTGGAGGCTGCCTATAAAAAGTAAGATTTTATTTGGGACTTAAAGGAAGTAAGAGAAATGTGCAGTCAGAGGGGAGGAGAGAGAACATTTCACACATGGAGGACAGCCAGAAACAAATGCCTGGGACTTAAAGGTAGTTTCCAGTTTCTGGAACAAGTAGGAGGCCAGTGGTATTGGAATGAAAAGTACCTGGAGGGGAACTGGACTGGAAGAGTAGGAAAGAACTAGATTAGAAGATCAAACAGAGCATTTTCTATTTGTTTCAAGAGGCAATAAAAAGCCACTTTGAGTAGGACGATGATGGGACCTTTGTTTTAGGAAATCACTTTCATGATTAAATGGAGGCTACCAAGCCGAAGGACTGGGAGGATGTAATATTCTTATTTCACAAAGAGATATATTGTACAAGAAATTATTTTCTTGATAGAATGTCAACCTTTATGGGTCTTTAAAATGTGTGTCTAGGGGCAGCTGGGTAGCTCAGTGGAGGGAGAGCCAGGCCTAGAGACAGAAGGTCCTAGGTTCAAACCCGGCCTCAGCCACTTCCCAGCTGTGTGACCCTGGGCAAGTCACTTGACCCCCATTGCCCACCCTTACCAATCTTCCACCTATGAGACAATACACCGAAGTACAAGGGTTTAAAAAAATGTGTCTACTCATAAGGAAAACATTGGAAGCTAATGTAGTCCTGAAGGTGTTATTCTTTCTCTAAAACTGCAGGTATTACTTTATCTAGGAAATTCTCCTTTTTATTGAAGGATGACTTTGATACTCTTAAAGTCAGGTTACTAGACAGGCATGGCTTTGAGAACTGAAACTTCTTTCACAGTTTCCTTTTCCTTGCCTGCAACACGCTTGACTGGCTATGCAACTACCTATCCAAAACTAGGGACAAGAAATATTGTATTTAAGAAACTCTACCTCAAAGGAGTGAGCCCTTGCAGCTCACACACATTTTAGGTTGAAAGCACACCTTCTGTAGAGAAGGAACTCATCCACATGGTCTCTTCCTAACTTAGCCATGGAACCATTTTCTATTTCCTCTTCATTCTCATGCTGTCCCTGTATTGATCACTTCTAATTTATCTTGTGTCCAGGCTGATTATATACATTGCTGCTCACATATTTTCTCCTCCATAGGTCTCAGCTCCATGAGAATAAAGACTATCCTTTGCCTTTCTTTGTATCCTCAGTCCTGGCACATAGTAGACATTAATAAAGGTTTGCTATCTGACATTGGCTCTCTGAAAATATGAAGGAAAGGAAAGCTTCTGAGTAGGACTGTTGATACGTTTTTGTAGGGCAGTAGTAAGAGAAACAGATGGTCTACTCTTAGTATACATTCTGAGGAATCAAAAAATGATGACCAACCTACGTTTCCATAATGAGGGGAATATACAATCAAGGAGTGCCAAGAGATGTAATAAGAAAATCTCCAGTGGGGATTCTTAACCTGCAATTCATCAACTTTAAAAAAGAAATGGT
>NW_025361228.1:0-2815 GCF_016433145.1 Gracilinanus agilis
TATATATATAGTAAACTTACTCCATTTACTTTCAAAAAACATAGATTAACAAAAGAAGGAACAGAGAGACTATTTAATTAACCCAATACCTAAAAAAATTTTTAGAAGAAATAAATGAATTTGTAAAGTAAAAATTCTAAGACCAGAGGGATTTACAAATGAATTCTATCTAACATTCATAATAATTCCACTTCTACATAAATCATAACTGTTTGCAATAATAAAAAGCAAAGACCTTCCAATTTCATTCATATACAGTCCTTTAAAAAACAAACCCTTATCTTTCATTTTAGAATCAATACTGTGCATTGGTTTCAAGGCAGAAGAGTGGTTAGGGCTAGGCAATGGGGGTTAAGAGATTTGCCCCGAGTCACACAGCTAGGAAGTGTCTGAGACCACATTTGAACCCAGGACCTCTTGTCTTTAGAGCCATATAGCTGCCCCCAATATATAGTCTTGATACTTAAGCCAGGGAGGGAAAGCAGAGAAAGAAAATTACAGACCAAAATCTCTAATGAACATTGATACTAAAATTCAAATAAAATATTAGCAAGTCATCTGCAACACATATTCGAAAGATTGTACACTATGATCAGAGTGGGTTTATACCATGAATGCAGAGCTGGTTTGACATAAAGACTACAAACATAATAAATCATGTTAAAATTATAAATAATAAAACAATATGATTACATTAATAGATGCTGAAGAAGCTTTTGACAAAATTGAAGTCATTCCTTTAAAAATTCTAAGATCATAGGAATAAATTTAAATTTATTAATAGAGCAAATGATATTCTTATAATTCTAAGAGCAAACATTATATCTAAAGGAGAAAAGTTGGAAGTCTTTCCTATAAGATCAGGGTAAGAAAAGATGCCCATTATCAGCATTACTGTTTAACACAGTACTAGAAATGTTAGTTATGACAAAAAGACAGGAAAAAGAAATTGAGGGATTATGAATGGGCAAAGATGAAACAAAACTATTACTTTTTGTGAATAACATGATACTTGGAGAAACCTAGAGAATTAGCTAAAATTAAGCAAAATAATTAGTAACTTCAACAAAGTTGCAGGACACAATATACATCCATATGAATCATCAGCATTCTTACACATAAACAAATCCAGCAAGAAAAACTAGAAAGAGAAAGTTCATTCAAGAATAACCATAAAACTTAAAAGAAACTTGGGAGTGTATCTTTAAAGATTCACTCAGGGATTATATAAATATAACTATAGATCACTGAATGTTTGCCAATCTGATGGGTGAGGTGCAATGTCACCTTTCCTATGAATTATTTTATTTGAATTTTTTTCACGATTGCTAATAGCATGAATTCCTTCCTTGGAAAGCTACCGTTCATATCTTTTGCTGTTTACATATAGGAGAATGGCTTTTAATACTTGTGAATTTGAATCAGTTTCTCACAAAGACCTCTGTCAAACACTCTGCAAAAATTTGTCCCTCGTTACCTGCTTTCCTTCTAATTTTTTACTCAATTAAATTTGTCCTTGCAAAAGCTGCTTAATTTTATTTTATCCACATTTTCTATTTAATCTTTCGTGATCCTTTCTAAACCTTGCTTAGCTATTAACTCTTCCCTGTTTCAAAGATCTGAAAGACAATTTCTTCCTTAGCCTGATAACATTATAGAGGAAAAACAATTGGGAAAATATTAGAAATGTGATCATGCAGTCCAAAAGGATGATGATAGAATATGACACACTCCAGATAGAGATGTGATGAACTTAAAATGTACAATAAATCTATATATTTTTGGAAATAGCAAGTGTGGGAGTACCAGACTGGATAGATAGGTATTGGTGGGGGTTTGTTTTCAGGGTGCTCAATGGGCATATAGTGGAACAGATAGATTAATAACAATAATTAATACTTGTTATTTGAAAAACAAGTAATAAATTATTATAAAATAATATAATTATATTTATATTTACATGATTAGAATTACAATTACAAACACATGATTATAATTACAATTTTGTATGTATAATTATAAAATAATAATAATATCAAAAGTATTACCATTTTTTTTAGTTTCCAAGATTCATAACCTTAGTGTTTGTCTTCAACTACTCAGGGCCCCTTACCATACATATTTGACAGTTGTCAAATCTTGCCATTTTTATCTCCTCAACATCTCCCACCTCTAAATCTTCTGTTCTTATGTATCAACCACATGGGTTCAGACCTTTGTTACCTCTCACATAAGTTCTCTGGGATTTTCTCATTATTGGTCTCTCTGCCTCAAGTCTCTCCTCACTGAAGGAGATGGGCATCTCCTCACATTATCCATACCTTTTTTTAAGCACAAATCTAACCATGTCTCTCCCCTTTGCAAGCAACTACATTGGCTCCCCATTGTCTTTAGAATCAAATATAATGTCCTTTGTTTAGCTTTTAAATGCCTTTCACAATCTTGACCCAGTCCCTCTCATCTCTCCAGCTTCACTGGACATTACTTCTTTTGCACTTTGAATCCAGATAAGGTGACTTTTTCTATTCTTCACACACAACAAAGCATCTCTTTTCTCGTGACTTTGCACTGACCATCATCTAGGGCTAGAATATGCTCTGGCCTCACTTTTGCGTCAAAGAATTCTAATATTTCTTCAAAACATAGCTCATGAACCTCTTCCAACGTGAAGCCTTTCTGGATTCCCCAACAGTCAGCATCATCTTCCTCAATTTTTTTTTGTATTTAACTGCTTTGACCTTCTTTGTATTGCTTCTCCTCCTACTGATACACACACACACACACACACACACACACACACACACACACACACACA
>NW_025361229.1:0-1976 GCF_016433145.1 Gracilinanus agilis
TTCTTCCTCTCCAATGATCCCATCCCTTAAAACAAAGAATAAAAAAAGGGGGGAAAAACTGTTCAGCAAAACAAGTTGACATGTCAACTAAGTCTGAAAGTCTATGTGGTTTTTGATCCCAGTGATGGGCAACCTTTTGAGCTTGGTGTGTCAAAATTTGCCAAAAAAACAAGCATAACTTGGGTGGTGTGTCACTTTGAGAAAAAAACCATAATTTTGTGATATTTATAGTTTAAATAACAAAAATGTATAATTGTAACATATAACTGTATTTCATAAACCAAAATATATAAATTAATATAGGTAGAATTGTCATCTATAGTGCACAGAGTGTCTACACTACACTGCAGCAAATGTTTCATCCTCGGCATGCAGCTGCATGTCATCGAAAAGGGCTACACACGTGTGTCATAGTTTTGCCATCACCAACCTACAGCAAGGGAGAGAAATAGTTTCTCCTTTCTGTTTAGTCTTGATCATTATGATTATTGCACACATGTGAATGCTTACTTGAGGGAAAATTTTAAGATTTACAAAGTCTTTTCCTCACCACAATCCTATGAGATATATAGTATTATGGTCCTCATTTTACAAATGCAGAAACTGAGGTACAGAGGGTCAATCGAGTTATTAAGTATCAGGGCCAAGACTGAATTTAGATTTCAAGGTTTGTGCACTTTATTACACTTGCTTTTTATTGAGTCATATTAGCATTTCCATAATAACTTTCATACTTTCTCTCTTGATATGAAAGAAGTTTCTAAAGGAAGAGGCCAAGGAATCTTTTTGTTTTTGTCTTTGTATGCCCAGGGCCTGGCACATTGCTGGCATTCAATAATACATATTGGATTACATTGAACGACATATTAGGGCTGTAACCTCTTGCTGGGGAAAATGATAAATGCTAGTGATGAGACCTAAACATTTGGTTTTTTAAGAGGATCTCTAAAGAAGGGTTACCAGATGCTCCTCCCCAAGGCTTCCGGGAGCCATTGCTCTTTCTGCAGGATGACTGTTAAACTGCGGAATGTATGAAAACAAAAGTTGTTTGTTTTTTCCTCCTTCTAATATCAAGGTTATTAAGGAACGAGCCAAAAAAATGAAAGAAAATGAGAAACAGAAGGAAAATGACTTAGAACCAAAAACCATCAAGCGGCGGGCTTTTCTGGACTTGCTTTTAAATACAACTGATGAAGATGGGAATACATTAAGTCATCAGGACATTCGAGAAGAAGTTGATACTTTTATGTTCGAAGTAAGCTGTCATATTATGGGGCTTTCCAGACATGATTAGGGAAGATTGTTAGCCTGTGTGTTTTATTATTTATTTTATATTTATTATTCCAACACCATAACCACATTTTTTCTTGAGTTCTTTATGCCACTAGGATAAAGACTATATTTTATTAGATTTTTTAGAAATAAATTTCCCTACTCATTTGCTTCTTTACAAAAAAAGGGACATGAGCCCTTGATATAGGTTACCTTTGTAATACAGACAAATATATTATATATAAATATATATACAGGTATCCCTTCCACATTGCATCTTTCCCCATCACAGTTTCAATATATTCCAGGTTGGCATAAGAAGTTAAATGGGAATTTTGAGGGTCTTTGTGGAAGTGGTAGATAGCAGGGAAAGACCAGCAGATGACACAGAAAAGGTTTAGAAACTAAGAAATGCATAAAATATATGTATATACAACAACAACATATTTTAATACCAAAAGTATCCATGATTTTTTTTTAAGTTAAAGTAAATAAAAAGTTAAAGCTTGCAAAAAGACTTCAAAAGCCAACAGACAACACACAAAGGCTAGAAATAGAGAGACACCGTAACATTGACTCATAAAGTCTGTAACAAAATACTTAACCCAAATATTACAATAATGTATTGTGAAAAGAAAAAGAAAAAAAATCTGAACAACTTCTCTGGTTCAGAGGGAGGGCCAGAAATTTTAAAGTAGTTTTTC
>NW_025361230.1:0-5032 GCF_016433145.1 Gracilinanus agilis
TGTGTATAAGAGACAGCTCTCTCTCTCTCTCTCTCTCTCTCTCTCTCTCTCTCTCTCCCTCTCTCTCTCTTCTGTATCTTCTCTCCTCTTCTCTTTCTCTCTTCTCTTCTCTCCTCCTCTCTTTCTCTCTTCTCTCTTTCTTCTATTCTCTTCCTCCTCCTTCTCTCTCTCTCCTCTCTTCTTTTCTCTTCTCTTTCTCTCATCTCCTCTCCTCTCCTCTTCTCTTTCCTCTCTCTTCTCTTTCTCTCTTCTCTTCCTCTCTCTTTGTCTTTCTTTCTGTTTCTTTCTCTCTCTTTCCATGCTCTCTTCTCTCTCTCTTTAATTTTACATACTTATACATAAATATTTATATAGATATGTACATATCATAGGAAAGTTGGGTGACAGATAGCCATCTGCCTCTCACCGATGGCTCCAAGAAGCTGTAGTATGTACATCAACAAACCCCTTTAAGCCCATCTTGGCAGATTGGCTGAGCCAAGGTGAGTGTAGCTGACAGGCTTTAAACTGTTGGCAATCTCGGGGATGTCTACCCCAAACACAGGAAGACTTGCTTCCCTTTACAGACTAGGTGGACAAGAATGACTTGTTCCAATAGCCATGAAGGTGGATGAAGCAAGTGATGCAGAGATCTTAGAGCTTGGTCAGACATGGAAGATGTGACGATCCTCCACTGCATCCGGGGCCACAGCCAGTCATTCTGACGTTTGTGTTGCCCCTAGATCTCAATGACTCAGGGAGGGAGAGGGAGACTGATGAATCTGTGTGACTCTGCCTCATTAAAATCCAATTCACTTGCAAGGTACTCATCATTGGTTTTCATCTAAAACAATATATATTATATATACAAATATACTATGTATTACTATGTGGTATATGATATATAAATACTTATAATATCAAATAATTATATATAATATAGCATAGAATATAGTATATAATGTATAATAGAATGTAGCATATGTAATGTATAATACATATGCCTATATAGATTTACATTTAACCATCTACATGTGAAAGTCAATCTAAAGCATTTATCACAGTTCCTGGCACTTAGTAACACTATATAAATGTCAGGTAATAACATAATTATTGTCATTTTTATAAAAAACATAGAGGAGAAAAGAGAGAAACAATTTGATTGCAATCATCACAAATCACAGATTCTTCCCATTGGAGTTTGAATGTCAGTAAGTCTGTCCCCCTCATTTGGCATAGAAGGAAACAGAGATACAGAAAGAGCCACCGAGGTAGTGTCTGAGGCAGAATTCAAAACCAAGAAAGAGAAAAAAGAGAGGAGACAAAATGAACATGGAGAGATCCTTCCCTCAAGGAGAGAGTAAAGACACAGAAGCAGAACTCAGGCAAAAATCATTCACGTTTTTAAGAGTGGAAATTAAGGGAAATGTGTTTCATGCCGTGTGAACGTTTGTGGGTGCTAAGATTGGAAATGGATTAGCGCTCGGGAAATGAACTAGTTCGAGATTAAACCTCAGTGTTTAGAATCATGAATTTCAGAAAGACCACTGAGAAAAGAAATGTTGGCCAAAGGTAAGAGTTTCATCTCTCTTTTTTTTTTTTTTTTTTGGGGGGGGGTCTTTTAAAGGAGCAGCCAGGAAGCACAGTGGATAGAGCCAGGGAGAGGAGGGGAGGACAAGCGAGGAGAGGAGAGGAATATTCAATGGACTTTTGGATTATAAAGTATCTTTTTTCATTAAGTTCAGGTTGTAAGGCTTTTCTTTTGAAAGGTACTTGCATTCATGAGTCTACTCCACTCTAGCTATTAGTTCATTATAATAATCATCCTAGATAATTTGATAGAATTGCAGCACCTGGAATTTAGCAACTAGGAAGAGAATTGTTTGCTTACTTGCTAACAACACAAATAATGTTAGAATGTGGCAGAGGAAAAAACAAATTTTTAAATTCTATCCTTGAATGAAGGATGGACTGAATTCTCCTGGCCGGGCTATAATATATTACAGAATATATTAAAACTACAACCCAATAATACATAACCTACAGAAAATTAATCTAAAATAGCTAAGACTTTCCCTGCTTTAGCTGACTCCAGGGAATCGGGAACTGCAGTCATTATTTAAGAAAAAGTTAAATTCATATCAAAGGATATTGAAATGAACTTGGGGACTATGATATATTTAAAGGTACCATTGACAGTGAAAGAAAGCCAGCACTAAATAAACAGAGAGGCATTTAATGTTATAGCAACTAAAACTGTAAAGGAAAAGTTAACTGATTTGGGAAAAAATTGAGAGGGAGGAATAATGCCATACCCAGCCAACAAAATAAATCAAGCAGTAAGAAAAAATAGACAATAAAATATTGGGAAAAACCCTATTCCAAAAGTATATTGAAAAATAAAAGGAAGATATACAGTACACATTTAAAAAAAAAACCCTTACCTTCCATCTTAGAATCAATAATATGTATTGGTTTTAAGGCAGAAGAATGGTAAGGGCTAGGTAATGGGGGTTAAGTGACTCACCCAGGGTCACACAGCTAGGAAGTGTCTGGGGCCAAATTTGAACCCAGGACCTCCCATCTATAGGCCTGGCTCTCCATCCACTGAGCCACCCAGCTGCCCCAGTATACTTTTTTACTTAAGCATACATGAGATAGTCACAAAAAATGGTCATTATCTAGGATGCAGGGGCAGCTGGGTAGCTCAGTGGATGGAGAGTCAGGCCTAAACATGGGAGGTCCTAGGTTCAAAGCTGGCCTCAGACACTTCCCAGCTGTGTGACCCTGGGCAAGTCACTTGACCCCCATTGCCTACCCTTACCACTCTTCCAACTATGAGACAATACACAGAAGTTAAGGGTTTTAATAATAATAATAATAATAATAATCTAGGATGCAATAAAAGTACAAATAGATTCAGAAAAACAGAAATGTTAACAATTATTTTTATGCAACACGATGACTTGATAAAAACAGAAATTTATGAGAGGACTGTAAAAAAGCACAGGACTAGCTAAAAACTAAAAAAAAGGTTAAATAATGTTTGGTTCAAAGACCATATTATAGAAACAATAAATAATTGCATTAAACAAGATTTGGTGGTTGGGAGAGGGATCTGTGAATTTACTGAACTAGAGACCTTCAAGTATGAAAATTTCCTCCATCAACACCCATTAGCATTTGTGCCACAATTGGTTGAATTGTCACCTCATTTCCAAGGTGAGAAAGTATTAGGAGGTTAAGCGATTACTCATTATTTGTCAGAGGAAGATCTTGAAACCAAATCCTTGTAGTGCTGAGATGAGCTCCATTTATGCATTCTACTTTGACAATTGTGTATAAATAGCTCATAGTTAAATGGCTGTGGATAGAAGAGTTTAGATTTGGGATCAGAGAATTTTAGCTCTAAGAGGTCTTGGAGATCATCAGATCCCACCATGTTATTTGGGGGGGGGGGAGTCATGCGCCCTCCCTAGTGTCACTAGTCAGGTGTAACGGAGTCAGAATGTAACCCCAGGACTTTGGAGCCCACATCCAGAGCTCTTCCAGTGCTCCAAGCTGGCTTAATGCTAAAAGAGAGAGGAAATTGTGGAGTCCTATCATGAAAGTGCGTAGATATAGACCACGTTTGGGACTTCCATGAGGAGGAAGGAGAGGCTCTCCTTCGGGGGACCGGGCTGACTGTTTATATGGTTGTGGGTCACGGGAAGGAAAGTGTCGTCCCTCTTCTGGCAGGTCTTGACACTTTATACCTGCCCAGCTTGAAAAGCCTCCTGTGAACTATTCCCAAGAAAGATTCCCCCTGATAGAGATAGTAAGAATAATAGCAAGAATCTGCAGAGGATCCTTATGCGGATCCTCAACCCTTGGGGTGTATTCAGGGAGAATTTAGCTCCTTCTGAGGTGAGGGCTCCTCCCTCACCTTTGATCTGTACCTTTTACCCACCTCACAACTGTGGCTCTAAAAAGCTGTAGCAAGTGTGCCAGCCACACCTCGGCCAACCCAGGGAGTTGGCCTGCCTCAAACCTATGGATGAGTTTGGGGCGGGGATCTCTGCCCTGATTATGTGCAGACGCCCTCGGCAGGATGGGCGCATGAGAACACCTTGTTCCAGCGTCCGTGAAGGTGGCTAAAGCAGGCACTATGAAGCCCTCAGAGCTTGGTCAGACGTGGAAGATGCCGAGATCACTCACTGCCTCCCAGGCACTGCCAGTCATCCCGACTTCTGTCTTGCCACTGGATGTGGGTGATTCTGAGAGAGGGAGGGAGGCCACAGACTGCGCAGTTCTGCCTCCCTGAAGTCCAAGTCAAGCTCCAATCAGCGCATCATCCTGTGACATCATCGGTCCTCTTCCCAATGAAGGATGAACCACAATGATTAGGTGCCAGCCACGGTGCTAAATGCTATACAATTACCATCTCATCTGGTTCTCACAATAGCCCTGGGAGCTCGGGGCTATTTGATCCCCCTTTTACAGATGAGGAAACCAAGGCAAGCAGCGGTTAAGTGACTTGCCCAGGATCACAAGCTAGTGATTATATGAGACAGGACTTGAACTCAGGTCTTCCTGACTCTAAACTCAATGCTCTAAGCACTGGGCCCACCTGGGCACCCTATGAAGGAAAAACAATCCCCTCTATTTGTAAATAATGCTGGAAAATCAATGTTTCCTGTCAAAGTAAAGGATTTTCTTTTAACTCTGGAAATAGGAAACCTATTATATATATTTTGTAACCTATTATATAATATATAGTATATATAGTAACCTATTATATGATATATATTATATGTAGTAGCCTATTATATGGTATATAGTATATATAGTAACCTATTATATAGTACATATTATATATAGTAACCTATTATATGGTACATGTTATGTAAAGTAGCCAATTATATAGTATATATTATATAGTAACCTATTACATGGTATATATTATATATTGTAACAGATTTTATATTATAGATAATAACCTATTATTTGGTATATGTTATATATGGTAACTGATAATATAGTATATATTATATATAGTAATCTATTATATGGT
>NW_025361231.1:0-7013 GCF_016433145.1 Gracilinanus agilis
AACCAATAAAGTGATGAAGTAGGAGAACCATTTCCAGTGTAAGGGTGAAAAAGGGGTTTTATGGTTCAATATATTAAAGATGGTCACCAGAGGATTGAACTATTATCAATCCTCAATTAAAAATAATCTTAAATCAAAATTGACTTTTATGGAAGTTTATTTACATGAGAGAAGAGAGAGAGGAAGAAAATAAGAATCTATCTCACTAATCTAGTCCATTTAATCTAATCCAGGTAGATCTTAACCCTCAGCCAAGTGTTAAAGGGTCTGAGGCCAGGAGTTGAATGGAGCAAACTTCATTCACAGAGTCTATAAATGGAAGTTTCTAAATAGAAGTTCAGGAAGATTCAGTCTTTAAACTCACCACTTAGAACAGTCTCAGTCAGGAACTAGCAAAACTCCCTCAGGTTGCCTTCAAAAAACCAGAAGGCCCTCACTCACTCAACTCCCTCTTTTAAAGGGGTCAAGTATGTGTCATTTCCAGTGCCCTCCCCTAGCCTGCTTGTCCAATCACAATAGATGCTTTCTCATAGAAAGAGTAGGGGACAGTCAGTTGATTCTGATTCCTTACTCACTCTAGCACACAAGGGTTAGGATGTCCCAGAATTGGAAGGTGCTCTCACTTTTGATTAAATCTAAAGATGGGCAGTGTAGACTTAATCTAATTATCACACCAGTAAACTCCACAAAGTGTGATAGGACCATAAAGAATTTTTTTTCTAATGGCACATGCACTAGATTTAGCATTTTATATCACCCACCCAATATAACCTTTTCCCCTCACTTTTAAAATAATGATTGCATTAGGTATTATCTATAGTGCTCCGTTGAAATCTATCATTATTTTTAAACTACATGATTACCTTTTATAGTATAATGACCCATTTGCAAATTATAGTGAAATATCAAGATAATATTGAACCTAAAGAAAAATGCCAGAAACAGGAGTGTCACACATACGAATACAAACACACACATGCAAATACACACATACACATACACACAGAACCACTCTTAAAAAAAAGATAGTCTCAGGCTTTTCCATTTCTTCTTTCTGTATTATATTACTTCTGTATAGAATTAATTCTACTTCTCCAAGTTGCTTTCTTTCTTTCCTGCATTTTAAGCTATGATTAAGAACTAATTTATTTAGATCAGCCTTTGATTAGTTGAATGAGTTTGCTTCTTGTTATAATTAATTTTCAGACATTTTAATTGATAGTACCTGCACTATATTTAATATGATTTGATAGAGTAAAATGAATATCGCCTGTGGAAATATATATAAATATTCTTACTTAATACGGCTTAAATTGGCCTATGCCAAATGATTATTTCTTTTGGTGATGGCAGATAATAATATTGAAATGAAACATTTATGGCCTTTGTCTAAGAAATATCTGTCACTTTAAGGAAGTTGTCTCAAATTATATACCTTCATAATAATTCAAAAATATATTTATTTTCTATCACATTCTCATTAGTTACCAGACTTTAATTTCTTTGAAGGCAAAAATCATGCTTTAATTACCTTTATGCCATTCTTAGCATCTAACAATGTCTTTCACACAGTAGTTGTTTTACAGTGCTTACTGAATATAATAAAGAAAGAAAGGATGTTTGCCTTCCCTCTCTTCCTATTGAGTTGTTAGTTTTTTAAGCATCAAATTTATCTTTTTATCTCTTCCTAGGATAGCATTTTGTACATAGTAGTCCTTTAATAATAGTTACATAAATTAAGGTAAATTTGCCACAAAAACATATTATAGTTTTAGTGGAAAAAATTCTAAAAAAGTTCAAAGAGAAAAAGGTTCTAAGTTCAAATCTAGATTCTGGTATTTAACTGGCTTGTCTGACTTTGGGATTCACACTTCATTTCTGATTACCAGTTTCCTCATATGTGAAATGGTGATAATCATATTTGCATTATCTAACTTACATGAGAATCATATTAAATTATGTTTCTAAAGCATTCTCCAAACCTTAAGCATTGGGTTAATTTTATTTCCAAAGAGATCTTACAATAATGGAAAAATTCCATTTTTCATTTTCTTTCAAGACCAGGCTACTGTTGATTTGCCTGTGAATAGCATAGGGTTTAGGTAGCTCACTTTTTTTCCTGTCCATATTTCTGATGCTTCATCTGAGATAAATCAATACCATTTTTTTCTAGCTCATGTTTATGGGAAAATGCATTTTATTTTTCCTTTGTAATCTAGTTGTCATAGTAAACATTTTAATGTTTCTGAAGGAATATAGATAGATGGAAAGATAAATAGATAGATAGAAAGATAGATAGATATAGATATGGATATAGAAAGATAGTTATATTTCATTGATATACACACACATATAGGTGTGTTGGAGTGTGTGTATATATTATTCTTTAGCAAGCCAATTTTGGAGAATCATATTATTTAATTTCCAATTAATTTTTGATTTGCCTCTCCATGTATGCTTACTAATTATTATTTTATGGCATTGTGATCTGAAAAGATTGCATTTGTTATTTCTGCATTTTTGCATTTGTTTGCAATGTTTTTATGCCTTAGTACATGGTCAATCTTTGTAAATGTACCATGTGCTGCTGAAAAGAAGGTATATTCCTTTTTGTCCCTATTCATTTTTCTCCATATATCTAATAACTCTAATTTTTCTAAAATTTCATTCACATCTCTTAACTCTTTCTTATTTATTTTTTGTTTGATTTATCTAGATCTAATAGAAGAAGTTTCAGGTCTCCAAATAGTATACTTTTATTATATATTTCCTCCTTAAGTTCCAATGGTTTCTCCTTTAAAAATTTGAATGCTATACCATTTAGTGCACACATGTAGAGTACTGCTATTTCCTCATTGTCTATACTGCCTTTTATCTTCCTTCCCTATCTCTTTTAAGCATATCTATTTTTACTTTGTCTTTTTCAGATATCATAATTGCGACTCCTACATTCTTTTTCACATTATTCTGTATTATTCTCATTCCTTAAAGTTTTTCTTGGTGCCATCTTCAATTCTTCTCTTTTCTTTTTTTACATATCATCTTAAACCACTTAGTACCCCAATCTCTACCTAAGGATAATTCTTCTAACTACTATGAGAGTGAATACACTTTTTTAGAGTTACAAATAAAATTTTTCTACATAGAGATAATTACTTGAGAGGTTCCAGGTTAAGATGGCGGCAGAGTAAAAAGCAGCTCTTAACCTCTCCTGACCAAAACACACAAGGCTCCTCAAGGGGACATAAAAACAAGTCCAGACGAACAGAGGAACCCAACAACAGGTGCAGCGTGGAAGGTACGTGGAATCGGGACATTTCCATGCTATAAAGGGGTGAAACAGCTCTCACTAAATCACGGGCTGAGCAACCACCCCAACCCCACCCCCTCCACACACAACACCTATAGCACCGAAGCCAGCTAAAAAGAAATAGAGCAAGTTTGGGGCACCCATCGAGTCATTGGCAGCTCCAGGGCCTTTTCCTGAGAGTAGCAAGATTTAGGACCCCAAAAAGCTAACGAACGCACACAAAATTTGAGCGTGGGAGCAGGTCGCAGAACACAGGCTTAGGGCACAGAGCACTGGCTCAGAGCGCAGGCGTGGGCAGAGGCTTGGGTGGAGGCAGACACAGCCACGAGCTAAAGCTCTGAAACCCTGAGTGGGGAACTAGTTCAGACAGGTATACCACTGTGGAAGCAGCGCCCTGAGACTTGTAAAGGAACCTCTGGCAGAGGATCAACCAAGGGAGTACACCAGGGGGCTTGACCTTGGAAAAAACCAAACCTCAGAACTCAGGAGCCAAAAGACTGGGGACAGACCCTGAGCGAGAGGATAAAGCTGAGAAAGTGCTGGGCTAATAATGATGGCTACCCAGACTCACGAAGTTCAGAAGAGAAAGATTAACAACAAGAAAAAAAAGTCTTCAACACTCAACAACTTTTACACAGAGAAAATCCAGACAACTGAGCAAACAGAGGAGGAGAACAAACAAGCATCCGGACCCTCCTCAAATAAGGAAAACGGGTCACAAGCTATGGAAGAGTTCAAAACAGATTTTGAGGAAAATGGAAGAGATCTGGCAAGAAAATAACAGTTTAAAAGGTAGAATCTTGCAATTTGAAAGTGAGGCTCAGAAATCAAATGAACTGATAAGCAAATTGAACACCAGAAATGACCAGAGTAAAAAGGAAAACCAGAAGATTATAGCCGAAAACCAAAAGATTATAGCCGAAAACCAAAAGATCATAGCCGAAAACTGAAAGATTATAGCCGAAAACCAATCCCTAAAGGCTAGATTGAGCAATTAGAAGCTAATGATCTCTCAAGACAACAAGAACAAATAAATCAAAGTCAAAAGACTGAAAAAATAGAAGGAAACATGAAATATCTCAATGAGAGAGTGACAGACCAAGAAAACCGGTCAAGAAGAGACAATTTGAGAATCATTGGACTTCCAGAAAAACCAGAAATTAATAGAAACCTTGACTCCATACTAAAAGAAATTATTTAACAAAATTGCTCTGAAGTCCTACAACAAGAGGGCAATATAGACGTTGAAAGGATCCATAGAACACCCACTACATTCGATCCAGATAAGAAAATGCCCAGGAATATAATTCCAAATTCAAGAGATTTCAAGCAAAAGAAAAAATCTTACAAGACTCCAGAAAGAGACAATTCAAATATCAAGGAGCACCAATCAGGATCACACAGGATCTGGCAGCCTCCACGTTAAAAGATCGCAAGGCTCGGAATATGATATTCAGAAAGGCAAGAGAGCTGGGCCTGCAACCACGGATCAACTACCCATCAAAATTGACTATATATTTCCAGGGGAAAGTATGGGCATTCAACAAAATTGAAGAATTCCAAGTATTTGCACAGAAAAGACCAGGGCTAAATGGAAAGTTTGATATCCAACCACAAAAATCGAGAGAAACATGAAAAGGTGAATAAAAAACAGAGGGGAAAGAAAGAAAACTTATAATTTTTAAATTTGCCATTTTAAGGGCCTCAGTGAGATCTAATTATCCGTATTCCTATGTAGAGAAATGTTATGTATAATTCTCTGTAGTGAACTCTATTCACTATTATAGTATTCACTATTATAGTAATCAGAAGAATAATTCACAGGATGAGGGTGGAACACTAAATAATCTAAGATGACATGGGCGATGGGAAAGAGGGGGTGAATAGTAGGGGACACCAAGAGAAACTTGAGTGAATAAGAAAAATAGGATATTCTATTACACACAAAGAGGGCATGGGAAGGAGAGGGGACAAATACTATTATAAGAAGGAGAGGAAGAGAGCATTAAGAGGTAATAATCAAACCTTACTCTCAGTGTAATCAACCTGGAAAGGGAAGAGTAGCTATACTATCCATTGGGACATAAAACTTTTATCTAACCCTTCTGAGAAAGTCAGAAGGGATAGACCAAGGGGAGCAGGGGAGCAGGGGAGTGGGGAGGTCAAAAAAAGGGAGGGGAGAAGAAGGGGGAGAGAATTCATAAGGCCTTTAAAAACAAAAAGCGGAGGGAAAAAATAAGGAAGGGGTTGAAAGGGAAGTTAATCAAAGGAAGGGAAAAGGGATAGCAGTTTAATAGCAAACCACTGGTTTAAAAGGAAATAGTATAAGAAAAAGGGGGTAGGAATAGAGGAGGATACAGAAATGCCAGCAAATGTACAACTGATGATTATAACTCTGAATGTGAACGGGATGAACTCGCTCATAAAACAGAAGCAAATAGCAGAGTGGATTAGAAACCAAAATCCTACCATATGTTGTCTACAAGAAACACATATGAGGCAGGTGGACATAAACAAGTTTAAGGTTCAGGGCTTGAGCAAAATCTTTTGGGCATCAAATGAGAAAAAAGAAGACAGGAGTGGCTATTATGATTTCTGACAAAGCCAAAGTAAAAATAGATATGATTAAAAAGACAGGGAAGGTCATTACATCCTGATTAAAGGGAGTATAAACAATGAGGAAATAACACTGCTCAATATATATGCACCAAGTGACATAGTGTCCAAATTCATAAAGGAGAAACTGGCAGAGCTCAAGAAGGAAATAGATAGTAAAACCATACTAGTGGGAGATCTAAATATTCCCCTTTCAGATCTAGATATATCAAACCAAAACATAAATAAGAAAGAGGTAAAAGAGGTGAATGAAATCCTAGAAAAATTAGATTTAATTGATATGTGGAGAAAATAAATAGGGACAAAAAGGAATACACCTTCTTCTCAGCTGCACATGGCACATTCACAAAGATTGATCATGTTATAGGGCATAGAATCATTGCAAACAAATGCAAAAGAGTAGAAATAATAAATGTAATCTTCTCAGATCATAAGGCAATAAAAATAATAATTAGTAAGGGCACCTGGACAGGAAAATCAAAAACTAATTGGAAATCAAATAATATGATTCTTCAAAACCAATTTGTCAAAGAAGGAATCATAGAAACAATCAACAATTTCATTGAAGAAAATGACATTGATGAGATACAAAATAAATGCACATAAATCATCAGCATTTCTATACATTTCCAACACACTAGAGCAGCAAGAAGTAGAAAGAGAAACACCATTTAAAATCACCCTTGACAATATAAAATACTTAGGAATCTATCTACCAAAACAAACACAGCAATTATATGAAAACAACTACAAAAGACTTTCCAAACAAATAAAACTGGATCTAAACAATTGGAAAGCCATTGATTGCTCATGGGTATGATGAGCTAACATAATAAAAATGACAATTCTACCCAAATTAATTTACCTATTTAGCGCCATACCTATCAAGCTACCAAAAAACTTTTTTACTGAATTAGAAAAAACTATAACAAATTTCATTTGGAATAACAAAAGATCAAGAATATCAAGGGAAATAATGAAAAAATATGAAGGAAGGGGGCCTAGCAGTACCAGATATTAAACTATACTATAAAGCAGCAGTCATCAAAACAATATGGTACTGGCTAAGAGATAGAGAGGAGGATCA
>NW_025361232.1:0-2034 GCF_016433145.1 Gracilinanus agilis
CATTAGGTTTGTGTGAGTGTTTGTGTGTATATGCATTTTCCCCAGAACATCCCTATAAACAAATTTATTTACATAGGTGTCATTAATAGGAAGAATTTATGAAGTGTTTTAAAAATATTTTTAACCAAAAGATTTACACTTACAAATAAATTTAGGTTTGTATGGAAACGTAACCATTTAAAAACACTTTTGAATCCATCATATACTTTGATTTTCATAAATTTTAAAGACAAATTTCATGAGCCTTTTCCTGCTTGTAGGGGACCCTTCTTGCCTACAATGTACAGAAATAGAAACCTCTCTATTGCCTGAACTCTTCTTGATGGCAAGAGAAGAGGAAGATCCTGTTCCCAGCTTCTTCCGCCCATCTCTTAGTCCATCCTATTATATTCCTGTTTTCCTGTTTAATTAGATCAAAAGAAATACCATTCCACTGTGTTCCTTCAACTGGAGTCCTAGCCTCTTCTGGCCTGTATGCAGGAAAAAAATGAGAAATGTCATTCCTTCTACTCCTTGCACTAATCCTCTTGCTTAGTACCCTTAGAGGATTTTGTGCTGAGGTCAAATCTCTAGGAATGTTTAGAACTCACCTCCACTAATTCTTCTATTATAATTAGCAAGTTCTCACACTCTCAGTCCCTCTATCTCAATTATTCTATACCCTCAGCTGTCATTATTCAAATCCTATTCTCTGTTAAGCACTGCCATCTTTATTATTCCTTTCCCCTCTAACCACTGACTTACTCTAAAGCCACCCATCCCTTCCACTGTATTCTCTGGTGTCCTTGCTCATTACTTTTATCCATTTTCATCAACATTTCAACAACATTACTTTCATCTTAATGTGATCCTTTCCCATTCCTTCCATCTTCTACTTCTCAAAGATTTGGTTTCCTCCTGATGACATAGCCTGGTTTCTCTTTCTAGTACTGTATACACTTTTATTCATCACCTATGAGTCACTGGTTGAGTGGTGGATTTGGAATATTACTTTCTCCCCACTGATGCTTCCAAGTTCTTCCACTATCAACATCATTCAGAAATTTCCCCTTCTTGGAGGTTCATCAAACCATATCTACCTCCCAATCAAAATTCTGATACTTATTGTATACCAACTTCTAAAAAAATTCCCTTTTTGTTGCAAGTAGTTTAGAGACTCACAGTCTTCATCAATTCCATCCTTTTAGACTAGAGAATTTGAACAGACATATTGATGATTCCCCCAAAACCCTAAATATGGGGGCAACTAAGTGGCTCCATAAATTAAAAGCCAGGTCTAGAGTGAGAGGTCCTAAGTTAAAATCTAGCCTTATATACTTCATAGCTGTATGACCCTGGGCAAGTCACTTAATCCCCATTTTCTAGCTCTCACCTCTCTTCTGCCTTGGAGTAAATACATAGAATTTATTCTAAAACAGAAGATAAGAATTTAAAAACAAAACCCTCATCTTACAATTCTTCAATTTATTAACTTCTTCAGACCTCCTCTTTCTTTTGTCTTCTACCTCCTTCTCACCTTAGCTACATATATAGTCAAACTCTTGATCTTGCCATTATTATTCACAAATGTGCCATCTCCATATTCAAACACCATGAAATTCTCTAAAATATGATCATAATCTGTACTCTTTCCATGTCTCTCTCTTACAGCTTCAAACTCTATTTTTCATTGTCTCCATGATCTCTAATATCAAAACTAGATTGTAGTACTTCTCTTCTCCCTCTATATCACTTCACTGAGTCATCTCATCAAATGAAATAGCATTTGTATATTTCTCTGTAAGGTGCCTAATAAATGATTCTTCTCATTTCTTTCATCAGCATCTGTGGAATTGAATATAATCTCTAAATTGATGATTTTCAGATCTTCTTGTCCGGTCCCAAACTACCTTATAATGTCCAGACTCATATCTTCAACTACCTGTCAGATATCTCCAACTAGATAACATATATATTAAAAACTGTAAGAGGGAGATTTTAGATATTATATATATATACATATATATATATATATATATATTTAAAGTGCAGCTG
>NW_025361233.1:0-1368 GCF_016433145.1 Gracilinanus agilis
TTTTTTTTACTTTACATTTATGCCATATATATGTTTTTATATACACATATATTTATTTATTTATATTTCTTATGAGATCACAAGCTTCTTGTGAGTTAAAGTTGTTTTATTCTTTATACTTGTATCCACAATCCACAATGCTTGTCACAGTGGCTGGCATATTAATAAATGTTTGTTGATTAATGTAGAATTACTCATTCTACAAAGGATGGATGGAGGTTCATTTACTTGACCTGTCAAATTTCTTGATCATCATAAATTAATAGCATTCAGATGTGATTTCTAGGCTCCTAAACCCTCCAACAAAGATAATTAAGAATATTTAATTTCTTTTATTTCTCTCTCCTATCTTTCTCAGCCTAGCATATAGAGAAAGGAGATCACCAATTTGGTATCCATTTCCATTTTAAGGATTTTGGCTCTGGAAAAAGCTAATAGCTCATGTTCCAAAAAAAGCAAAAGACATTATTAAGTTAAATTAATAATTAAGGGGAAGGGAAATCACTCCCTGGAAAAATCAATTTGAACCTGAAAACAGAACTTTATTTTCTTTCTACAGGCTAAACATGGATAGATATCCATGAAATCATTTCATAACCAAACATCTGCACTAGAGGGTTTTAAATGTTTTTTTTCTTTTAATTAAAAATATTTGTTGGTGCTTTTTATTGTTATAGCATTCATTTCCAAATAGATCATGTCCCTCTCCTTTCCCTACCCAGGGAATTATTCTGTTCCTTGAAAATGATTTTTTAAAAATGATAATCAGTAGGGTTCTACTAGATGACATGATGTTGTGAATGAGAAATAGACTTTCCCCTCATGGAAAAATGGACTGCTCAATAAATTAATGAGCTGTACTTCTGATAAACCATTTTATTTGGGAAAAATAATCAAATGGTTAGAAGGAATCTAAGAATTAGGAAGAAATTATGATAGGCTGATGAGGCAAGTTTCCTAAATTCTACAGTATATTTCTCTCCAAGAAGAGGTCCAGCTTGAGATCAACTAAAGTCTAGAGTGTGTTCATTGAGAAATAAAACTTTTTTCTCGTTTCCTCCTAAACAGGGGGAACTAAGAAGGAAGGAAGGAAACAAATAGACATCTATTAAGCACCAGTATATAGCAGACATTTAAGTATTTTATAAATATTACCTCATTTATTCCTCACAATAAACTTGGGAGGTAAGTGGTTTTATTATCTCCATTTTAACAGTTCAGGAAAGTGAGGCAAACAGAAGTGATTGGCCCGGGATCAAACATCCAGTGTCTGAGGCTAGATTTGAATTCAGGTGTTTTGGACTCCAAGCTCAGCATATTATCCATTGTACTACCTAGCTGTTTCAAAGAGAAAAGCCAAGGCCAAAA
>NW_025361234.1:0-1019 GCF_016433145.1 Gracilinanus agilis
AAGGAATTCTAATCGTATAATTTGCAGGTGAAGAGACTGAGGCACAAATGGAAAAACTTTCAACTTCAACTCCCACCTTAGAAAGATCTTAACAGATGAAAGGAAGGCCCATGGGAAATGAGAATAGCTCCCTGGGAGGAGGAAAGGCAAGGGAGTTCGGAGTATCCCAGGTAAGAAGATCTTGAGTATAAGTGAAATAAACCTGAATTAGTCGCAGGATTATAGATTTAGAGCTGAAGGGTACTTGGAAGTTAACTAGTCTGATCCCCTCATTTTATAGATGAGAAAACTGAGGCCTATTAAGGGTAAGTGCCATGTCCAAAGTCACACAGCTGGAAAGTGGCAAAGCCAAGATTCAAACCCAGGTCCTCTGACATCCCAAATCCAGGGCTCTTTCTGAAGCACCACACTGAGTGTCAACCTACCAACCTGACTGACTTGCGACTCTACAGTGGGAGGCCCCTCCACTCATCCATGATCCTGATTTGCCCAATGAAAAACATGAATACAAGAACTAAGAATAGAGAGAAGAGACTTTTTACCCTGGAAAAAACTCTTAGAGAGCTGCTCTCTGTGGATTGTCCCTAGAGAGGAGGGAAGGAGAGAAGGCCAGGGGAATCTGGTCTGAGTATCTGAGATGTGCACTCATCCTTTCCCAGGATAAGCAGGTTTATTATGTTGCATATTAATTAGACCAAAGCTGGCGCTGTAAAAGGGTAATGTTTCCAAATCCTACTGTATTGTTTGTCCCAAAACATCATCTGCAGGAACTGGCGAGGCTGCTAATGATGAGATGATGGGGGAGCTTGGCCCACTGGTTAACAATCCAGAGAATTTTGTCTGGAAAATTCCCCCGAGGAAGGAAGAAGCTGATGTTTGAAGAAGAAAGGAAGAAGATTGAAGGATTTGTTCTCATGTAAAGACATTGCCACCGGGGGTCAGAGGCATGGGCTCTGGGTATCCCCAACTGTGTCTGCCCAGAGAAGAAAGTCAGTGGGAAGGAGGGAAGAAGGGAGGGA
>NW_025361235.1:0-1074 GCF_016433145.1 Gracilinanus agilis
CAATATTCAAAAATAGTGTTGATAAGGGGCATCCTTGCTTCACTCCTGATCTTATTGGGAAGGCTTCTAACTTTCCCCATTGCAGCACATACTTACTGAGGTTTTTAAATAAATACTTATTGTTTTAAATAAAGGCCCTTTTATTTCTATGATTTCTAGTGTTTTCAATAGGAATGAGTGTTATATTTTGTCAGAAACTTTTTCTGCATCTATTGAGATAATCATGTGATTTCTGTTATTGTGATTATTGATATAATTAATGATCAATGATTGATGGTTTTCCTAATATAAAACAACTTTGCATTCCTGGTATAAATCCCACTAGGTCATAGTGAATAATCATTGTGACACATTGCTATTGTCTCTTTGCTAGTAATTTATTTAAGATATTTGCATCAATGTTTGTTAATGAAGTTGATCTATATTAGGATTAATTGTTATTTAAATTTTTGATAGAATTCACTTGAATCTAAGCATTTTATATTTTTGTAAACATTCATTCATTTTACCTAGGTTATCAGATTTATTATCAAATGATTGTGTGAAATAGCTCCAAGATATTGCTTTAATTTCCTCATCATTAGAGGTGAAATCACCCTTTTCATTTTTGATACTGGTAATTTGATTATCTTCTTTTTTTATAAATCAAATTAACCAATGTTCTATTTATTTTTATTTGTTTTTTTCCCTTTCTCATAGAACCAACTCCTATATGTATTTATTAGTTCAATAGTTCTTTTACTTTCAATTTTATTGACTTCTCCTTTGATTTTTATGGTATCCAATTTAGACTTTAACTGGGGATTCTTAATTTGTTCTTTTCCTAGTGATTTTTAGTTGATTGCCCAATTCATTGATCTCCTTTTTCTCTATTTTATTGATATAAACATTCAGGGATATAAAATTTCCCTTGAACTCTGCTTTGTCTGTATCCCATAAATTTTGATATATTGTCTCCTCGTTTTTATTCTCTTTAGTGAAAGTAGTGATTGTTTCTATGATTTGTTCTTTGACCCACTAGTTATGAAGAATTATATTATTTAGTTTCAGTTCATTTTTAATTTGTCTTTCCAT
>NW_025361236.1:0-1929 GCF_016433145.1 Gracilinanus agilis
TCCAGAGTATCAAAAGTGCTCAATTTATATATTCTGAATCCATTACCTCTGTCAGGAAGTAGATAGCATGTTTTAGCATGGGTCTTTTGGGATCATGCCTGATAATCACATGCTTATTGATCAATAGTTTCTAGGTGTTTCAAAATAATTTATCTTTACAATATTGTTACTGTAGAAATTGTTCTCCAATTTTATTAACTTCCTTCTTTATCAGTTCATGCAACTCTTCCCAGGTTTCTCTGAAACTATTCTCATCATCTTTTTTATAGCATGATGGCATTCCCTCAAATTTATATGCTATAATTTGTTTAGTAATTTCCCAATAGATGTGCACTCTTTCAGTTTCCAATTCTTTGCCCTTCAAAACAAAGCAGTTATAAATATTTTTGTATGCATAATTTTACCCCTTTTTGCCTCAGTTCCCTACCTGTAAAATGGAAATACATTAGAGAAGGAAATTGCAAACCATTCCAGTAACTTTGCCAAGAAAATACTATAGGCAAAGTCCATGGAGTCAGACAGGGCTGAACAGAAACAATCAATCCTTTGCCTCTTTCTTGATCTCTTTGGGAATATAAAACTAGTAGCAATATTTCTAGGTTAAGGGGTACATGTAGCTTAATCATTTTGAGCCATAGATCCAAATTGCTTTCCAGAAGAGTTGGATCAATTCATAATTCCGCTAATAGTACATTAAGTACCTATTTTTTCCCACAGCATCTCTAGTATTTATCATTTAATTTTTTCAACTTTGTCAATATGATGGGTTAAGAAGTGAAATCTCAGTTATCTTAATTTGCATTGTCCATTAGCGATTGAGTCTTTTTTTCTATATATTTATTGATAATTTTGATATATTACTATGAAAACTGTTCTTATCTTTTGACTATTTAACAGTGGGGGGGAATGGCTCTTATTCTTATAAATTTGAATAAGCTCTCTCTATTAGAAATTAAATCCTTATTAGAGAAATCTTTTGTAATGTATATTTCCCATTTACCTGCTTATCTTTTACTTTTAAATGCATTAATTTTATTTATGAAAATATTTTAATTTTATGTAATTATAACTGTCTATTTAAAAATATAGAGTACTTAAAACTTTAGGTTATTTTGATATCAGAGTGATAATCATATGCTAATTGATCAACAGGCTCTATCTTTCAAAATTGTCTTTACAATATTGTTGTTATTATAGAAATTGTTCTCCTGATTTTATTCACTTCATTCTTCATCGGTTCATAGAACTCTTTCCAGATTTCTCTGTCTTATGTATATCATTCCAATCTTAGAATATATTCTACTAAAATAAGCACCATCAATAAAATTTAATTTAAATATTGGCACTAAAATTGTGAGATCCTTAGTCAAGTCAGACCAATAAATGGACATATTGCTAGAGATAGCAAATCATAAATCTTGACTACAAATGGAAATAAAAGAAGGGAGTGGTCAGTGAATGAAAGGATAACTTCCTAGTGCTCTGGAAAGACAAAACAACAACATGAAGATTTAACAAAGTAGACTTCATTTTTTTTTTTTTTTTAGTTTTAAACCCTTAACTTCTGTGTATTGACTTATAGGTGGAAGAATGGCAAGGGTAGGCAATGGGGGTCAAGTGACTTGCCCAGGGTCACACAGCTGGGAAGTGGCTGAGGCCGGATTTGAACCTAGGACCTCTGGTCTCTAGGCCTGGCTCTCAATTCACTGAGCTACCCAGCTGCCCCGCAAAGTAGACTTCATTTTATGTTGAAAGGTAAAAAAAAAAAAAAAAGCATTTCATGGAATAATTGGTGATCATAGATTGAAGAATTAATGCTATGTATTTGCAAAAAGACCACCATGGAAAGAATTTCAAAACTATCATCAAGATTCATTTGGTTCCAAGGAATTGTAACCATTGATTTTGCTTTCTGATTAAGTACAAAAC
>NW_025361237.1:0-1228 GCF_016433145.1 Gracilinanus agilis
AGAGAGAGAGACAGACAGAGACAGACAGAGACAGAGACAGACAGAGACAGACAGACAGACAGAGAGAGGATATAAGTGAAAGAAGAAAATGGGAGTGGATTATGATATGACTGGAGAGAAAAGGAAGAGAGGAAGAAATAGGAACAAAGATACAGGGGAAAGAGTTAGCCTTGAGAATGAGGGGAGTTCTTTCTTTGGGAATAAAGGAAAAGAGAAGAGGCTTATACGAAGAGTTAAGCCAGGAGTATAGAGGAAAAGAGAAAGGAAGATGAGGGAATCCATGTTGAATGCCTTTTATGAATCAACAATAATATTTCTATAGTTCTTTAATGTTCTCAAAATACCTTACAAATAGTATCTTATTTGATCCTTACAATCCTGAAAGATAGGTCCTATTATTGTGCTAATTTTGTAGATGATGAAACCAAAGCAACAGAGGTTAAGTGACTTGCCCAGGGTCACAGTATCTGAAGCTTAATTTAAACTTCAATTTCCCTGATTCTAGGCCCACAATTATGTTCACTCAGTCATCTATATGCCATAAAATTAACTAAATAGTGAGACTTTGAACCAATCCTGCTTGCATGTATTTTATTGACAGCACATATATAGAAAATGTTCTAATATCTTCTCATATAATTTCTCCCATTTATGCTACATTTTTGATTTAGCATTTAGTTTTATAACTGTAGTTTCCACATCTTATGACCAATTTTCTTTCTAGTTGCATATATATAGCTCCTGTCTATTTTGATGGTGATGTGACAGAGATTAAATCCTTTCCCACCTTTCGATAAGGACTCAAATCAGTTCCCTGGTCACTCTGTGATAACAGTAACACTGTAATCCTGTTGCCACCCTGAGGTGATAATAGCAGAGAATTATGTTATCCACTCAGGATAATAGTAGTTCCATTCCAACTTCATGGAGATAATAGGAGTGAGTCCTGCTATCTGTATGCAATGACCATTCACTCCCCCATCCTCTCTTCTTTTCTTATATCATGGAGTCTGAGCACCTAGCACATCACTGCAGAACAGTAGCAACTAGGCCCCCTGACACTATCCAGCCCTGTTTATATACAAAAGATAGACAGTTAAAGATCCTCACAGTGACACATGATTGTCCATCCCACTTAAAATGCTACTTCTATGATATGTTTGTCCTCTAAAGGATTAAGAAGGGCATCCAGGGTAGGGTTCTTGCTCCTTAGCAAGAAAACTTCTGC
>NW_025361238.1:0-2874 GCF_016433145.1 Gracilinanus agilis
ATATATATGTGTGTGTGTGTGTGTGTGTATATATATATATGTGTGTGTGTATATATATATATATACAATTTATATAAAGATATTTCTGTATTAATTTTTTTTAATTCTTATATTTGTCAAACCCATTTTTAGTTATTACAATACTCTTCATTACTCCATGGACCATATTATGTCAAATCCTTCTATCCTCCACTATCTGCCAAAGTCTGTCCAAGCTCACATTCATTGCTTTCATGGCACTCTCTATCCATCTCATCCTCTGCTGTCCCTTTCTCCTTTTACTTTCAATCTTTTCCAACAGAATCTTTTCCAGTGAATCTTATCTTCTTATTATGTAGCCAAAGTATTTAAGCTTTAGCTTCAGTATCTGACCTTCCAGTTAATAGTCTGAATTAATTTCTTTAAGTATTGACTGATTTGATCTCCTTCTTGTCTAAAGGACTCTCAAAAATTTTAAGTTTACAAAGTAATTTGCATACAAAATTTCATTTGAACCTCATAAAAATTCTGTAGAGGTGGTATGATAACAGCCATTTTCCAAGTAGAAGGAAGTAGAACCTCAGGGAAGTTAAAAATCTTGTCCAGAATGAGAAAGCTAATAAGTGTCTAAAGTGAGATTTAAACCTAGGTTTGAATGAGTCAAATTCCAATGCTCTCTCTATATTATTCTGTCTTTCTCAGAGACACCTTTTGAAAACACTTGGTTCTTCGGCCAAATCAAGAGGATAGCTATCCCTCTTGGACCATATAGTTAAAGAGAAATTATTCATCCTCACTGCCTCTAACTAATTTTAACTCATGAAAATAAAGTTTTGGGTATCCTTAGGAATATTGTTGGTCTGTTTTGTTGTGTCGTTTTTTAAAATTTGTGCAAGCAGTAGAGACACAAATTGCTTTGTGCACAGATTTAATGCAAACAAAAGGCATCCCATTCAATTCTGAAGTGAAAAAAATGAAATTTCTTTCTCATTTAAAAAATATATTTCTGCCATACTTAGTTTTACTTTAAGTACCATATTTCTCTACCCTCTTGTCTGCTTTAAAATTTTTATTTAATGCTTATTGATTTTACTTCCCTACCATGAATTCTCCCATTACCAGGATAAATAAATCAAGTCACAAGTAACAATGAGATTTCTTTTTTCTGTTTCATAAAGTGACCCTAACTAAGGTAGAGACAGACCCAGGTATTGGACAACGTCACAACTAAGGCTAGCTCAGTGAGTACAGACCATAAAAGACCAAGACTAGAATTTCAGCCAGACTGACTGGATCAAATTAAGGTCACTTAAATATACATGCACAGAAACTGGTAGTTTTAGGAATAAGGATGCAAAGATGCAACTAAAAAAAGGAAATTCTAACCCCTTTGATGAGTTCAAAGAAGAAAATTAAGGCAGAACATGAATATTATTAGCCAAAAAATGATGGTCTATACCAGAAATGTGAGCAGCAGCAGTGAGCCTGAAACTAGTTTAAAATATAATTGGGAAAGAGCAGCTAGGTGACTCAGGATAAAGAGCCAGACCTAGAGACAGGAGGTCTTGGATTCAAATATGGTCTCAGACACTTCCCAGCTGTATGATTCTACACAAGTCATTTAACCCCCATTTCCTAGCCCTTACCCCTCTTCTTCTTGAAACTGATATTTAGTATTGATTCTAAAACAAGGTAAGGGTTTTAAATATATAGTGGTCCCTCACCTATCACTGGTGTTACTCCAGAGACCCCAGCAATAGGTAAAAATCCCCAAAGTAGGGATTCTGGGAAGATGGTGGCTTAGATGGAGCAAATCATAAAACCTCTGCACCCTTTCCACACAGAGATAGAAAAAAATGCACTTAGAGAAGAAAGAGGACCAAATCTAACAACAGGGTAGAGCAGGGGGATCCTACTGCTGGAAGGCTCAAGAGGTATGCCAAGAAAAGGCCTGAATTCTTGAACTGTTGAGTCTGAGGTTATAGAAGGGGAATCCCAGGACCCTTCCCTCATGGGCTGTGTGGAGTCTCCAGCAGCCCCTGAAATATCAAGGCAGGTGCACAGGCCCAGAGAGAGGGCCTTGATGGTGCAGGACTCAGGGAGTTGAACACAGGTACCAGGGAGGTGGCTAGAGGAGAAAGCCAGAGAAACACAGCAAAAATACTTGGAAGATGGCTTAGATGGAGGGAAACTTCAAACCTACTTGCCTTACCACACTGAGATACTTTGAGAGTACTTCAAGAGGAAAGAAAACCAGATCTAACAGCAGGGCAGATCAGGGGGACCCTACTGCTGAACAGCTCAGCAAAAATATCCTATCTTGTCCCCAACCCTCCCTCCCCTTTTTTCCCCTCTCTCGAAGTTTTAACTTCAGGGCACATTAAGCAATACAGACAAATCTAGGCTTAGTCTCATCAACTGGACAAACAAGAAGTCTTCAGATGTTAGGGAAACTCCAACATCCCTCCTCCATAGAATGTAGAGAACATAATTACAAATTTCCATTGCCAGCTGGGGGAAGATCTTTCATCAAAGCTCATTAAATCCATCTTATTAAACTAGTAAAACAGAAAAGGAAAAAATAAGAGTAAACAACAGAAAAAGAGAAAAGAAATGACAATTGACAGCTTCTTTCCAGGAAGTGAAAAAAACAGCAAATGAAATAGGAGATCAGGAAGCTCCAGCGAATTATACACAGGCTTTGAAAGATCTCAAAATTCAATTAACTCAGGAACTTCAGGAACTCAAAAAGCAATCAAAAGAGGCTGAAGACAATTTGAAAAAGGAAATATATGAACTAAAACAAGAAAATAAAGTCTTAAAATCCAAAATTGACCAGCTTGAAGCAAAGAAGGCAAAAGATGATCTACAAAGAAAATCAGACCAGAAGGAGGA
>NW_025361239.1:0-2119 GCF_016433145.1 Gracilinanus agilis
AGCAGATCATTACAATACAAATATGAAGAAAAAAGACAATCCCATACATAATACTTACCTAATTGGGGGAAACAGCATATGAAAGGAGGATGAAAAGGGGGCAAGGAGTGGAAGGAACTTCTTCCTGGGGCATGATGGAGTTCAATCCAAAGGAGTGAAACTAGGTAAGAAATGAAGAGATCATCAGCCTGGGAAGCCTCTTCAATTGGAGGCTTTGGGAAGAGTTCTTTGCTGAGGGTGCTTAGGTGGAGTGAATAGAAATCTTGTTGGAGGAGAAGGCCTTGTGACAATCTTGAAGTTGGATGAGTTTCCTGAAGAGGATTCCCCTGGGGCCATGATGGGGTCCAGTCCAAAGCAGTACAGCCAGGTGGAAAACAAGGAGATGACTAGCTTGAGAGCCATTTTGGAATGGAGACTTGCAATTGATCTGTTGAATGACTCCTGGGTTTTACATTTGTCCTCATTAAATATTATCAGGCAGCTCTCTGAGGTCCAAGTTATAGCTCAAGGGCTCACCTAGCATGAGTTTCCTCACTGGGAATTCACTTTGTGAGTGAAATCATGTGTCCAGTATAAAAGACATTTTGGAAACTTGAGGTAGGATGTGTCTATGAAGCCCTGAAGTCCAATCCTGGATATATGTGTGAGGAACATTGCAATTGGGAGAGGCTATAGAAAAGTGACAGAGATGCTGGAGACAAATTTCACCGGTTCAAAGTTTTGCCTCTGGCTAGCCCTATATGGAATATTATTGTTCCCACACATACAGAGCTGACTTATGAGGACTGAGTTCTGACAAGTTCTACAAAATCAGAAAGTCTTATAGCTTTGTTCCCCAAACCCAATTAACTACTGGGTCAACACATCATGAAACCATCTACTAAAGCATAGAAATCTATCTATCTATCTATCTATCTATCTATCTATCTATCTATCTATCATCTATCTATCTATCTATCTATCTATCTATCTATCTATCTATCATCTATCTATTTATCTATCTATCTATCTATCTATCTATCTATCTATCTAGATAAAAGAGGTCTTTGAAGTTAGAGTGGTCTCCTGTTTAGAACAAGTTAGACTAGAGGACCCCTAAGGTACCTTTGAATTCTAGATCCTGTGAGAAAAAGATGAAATCTTAGATTTTTGAAACATGCCTTCCATCTTTGCGTCAGATTTTAGAGGCTAAGAGATAGCACATCAAGTCTTTTCTGGAAAAAAAGAAAGACTATGAGCCATCTGAGTATATACTCTTTGGCTTAGCACAAGGAAGAGGTATGGGGTAAAGTGGGAGGATTAGCCTTGTGGGATTCAGTGAGGAAACACTTTAGAAAATATCACTTGATGAAGAGGCAGCTCCCAGGATTCTATGAAGAGGTAGAGGTCTTGCCTTAGAAGAGTGACTGATAAAGATGCACACTGAAAATCATGAAATGCCTGAAATGTATTTATTATAATAGTGAGGGTGATAAGTACATAATTTAATTTCTTTGAGTCTCAGTTCCCTCAGCAGTGAAGTGAGGGAGTTAGTCTAGATGATCTCTAAATTCCATTCTGTTTCCTAAAATTCAATGACTGACTAAAATAGAAATGGCTCAGGAGGATAAGACAAAATAATTAGTCATTTACACTTTGGTGTGAATCAGTTTGCTAGACTTTCTGGCCAAGAACAAGTTTTGATTGAGGGAGAAGTGTTGCAAGTTAAGTAGAGACTGATTCTACCTATTACAAGAATGAAAATCAATAGCTGGAATTATTCACTCATTAAGCCTTGGCACAGATGTCCTTGATGAGAACCTTCCATTGACCTCTTAAACCATACTGTGCTTTGCTGCAAGCCTATCCCTGAAAACACTATACTTGTTGGCAGGAGATCTTGACTCCAATTCTGGTTTTACCCTTAACTAGTTCCTGATTTTGAGTGAATCACTTGACCACTCCAAGCCTCAGTTTCCTCATATGCCAAACTAGTAGTTTAGACTATATGATCTCTAAGGTCCCTTGAGGCTCTGATATTTTTTGAGGTCAAGTCTCTAGAAGTACATGTAATCCTCAGTTCTTCTTCCTCCTCTTCCTTCTCCTCCTCCTCCTCCTCCTCCTCCTCTTCTTCTTCTTC
>NW_025361240.1:0-2205 GCF_016433145.1 Gracilinanus agilis
AAAAATCTTCCATTTGATCCAATCCAAGATGTATTCCTTAAATACATAGCAGAAGTCAGCCACTGTGCCGGGATCTAGGGATACAAAGACAACTGAGCCTAGAAAAGAAAAGAAAGGAAAAGAAAAGAAAAAGCAAAACAAAACAAAACCAAAAAGAAAAGAAAAGAAGATTATCCATTCTATGCTTTGCATTTGCTCTATCAACAATATGTTTTCAAAGCATACATTTTTTAGAATAATGAAATAACTATTTTCAGTATTTTTTTTGTTTTTTAGCATTTGCAGCCATGTTTCTTGACACATAAATAACTTGTGAGTACATGCATAGAATTTGCTTCTTTACAGAAAAAGAAATTGCATAGAAATGATAATAGCTGAGATGCAGCATTTTGTATACACTCTCTCATCTGGGCCTTCTGATCAATCTATGAGAGAGGTATTATAAATAACAGAGATAGGGACTGGACCTATGATTACATTGGTAGAGAGAATTTATTGTCTATTTCACTAATAAGGAAACTAAGATCCAGAGAAATTATGAATTCATGTTTATATAACAATTTTTAGAAGCTGATTTTGAACCCAGGTCTTGCAGATTCCATAGCAGAAAGGCAATCCTCTATCCAATACACCAGGGTCCTGACACATAATATTTGGAATTCATATGCATGTGTTTGGTGTCCAAATTTGGAACTGGCTAGGAAATTCTATGAGCTCTGGGTTAAAAGGGTAATAATTGTATATATACAATATACCCTTTGGATTCATATCAAATGACACAGGAGGATTATATCAGAAGCCCTTCTTTACTTAGAACAAATGGAAAAAGGAGATCCCAATAAAGGAAAAATATAAGAACAAACTTTTGAAATATGAGCAGCTTCTAACAGCTGTAAAAGGAATCTTAACTAAAAATGAAATGCATAGAGAAACCAATGATCCACCCTCTTCAGAAGTATAGTTTGCTACAGGGTAACATAATTCCTCACAGAAAATCAAAAGGGATTATTGCGTTTATGCATTTTTCTTTAATCAAACAGAAAAATTAATTTCCACATGGTCATTTTTTATCTATGACCTATTGGTATGTATGTGTATAAACATATATAATATCTGCACATATATATATTTGCTCTTTCCTATTCACATTTAAAGTACTTTTAATAGCTTTAAAAATATGACATCAAACATTTTTCTGACTAGTGAGCTAGGGTGATACTAAACCAAACTCTGAATTATAGATTTAGAAATTCAGCGCTAGAAAGGATCTTTAAAAGCATCTTATCCAGCTGCCTAATTTTTATAGATATGGAAACTCTGACTCAGAGAGGTAAAAAACGTGCTCAAAGTCACACAGATATTAAGAAGTGGAAGGTTTTGAGCCAAGGTTGGTTAAACTTACGATCTCACAACATTTTCTTTCATATTTCACATATACACACAAAGAGGAAGGAAGAGAAGGAAAGGGAAGAAAGGAGGGAAAGGAAGGAGAAAACTAGAAGATATTTAAGATCCTTTCTTACGCTAAGATCCTGTGTAATTAAGGGCCAAAAGCCTAGTCACCCAATTCCCTCTGGAGACAAAGAGGGAGAGGGGGAAAGGTACAGAAGAGAGGTGGTTCATAAAGCTGGATAAAGACTTTCTGCCTCCCCTCCTTGTGCCATTCCAATAGCTTCTTAATAGCTAGTAGGAAGCACTTGGAAGATGTGATCATTAGAAGCCATAAATACTAACATCTGCTAACTAAGAAATTGTCCATTTGAATTAGGTTTTAGCAATTGAGGTAAGGGGATAACCCTGTAGGCAAATTATTTATCTTATTCATTTTTAGACTTTTAATATGGTACTTTCAAAGGCTGGATGTACATTAAACAGCAATTAACTAAAATGTCAGTGCTAAGCTATTAAAGGCATACTTACTCCAAATTTCAAGGATCCTTGATTTCATCTCATGGTACTGCTTAGTACAGTGCATAGAACAGTCCCCTCCCCACCTTTAGAGATGATTTCCTAAGTTCATAGAGCCGGAAAGAAATGAATTATGACATGATCAGCCCTTTGGTAATGAGCGTCTCCAAATTGAGTCCTGCTATTTCTCTGGTGACAGACAACAGAGTCCAACCCAAGCTTGTCCTTGAAGCCAACCCTGCCTTGGTAGGGCCTGCCAGAGCTTGCACTCACTTCTAAAACCTGAAAAGTTCAGGA
>NW_025361241.1:0-1869 GCF_016433145.1 Gracilinanus agilis
AAAGAAAGAAAGAAAGAAAGAAAGAAAGAAAGAAAGAAAGAAACATGTATAGATACATAAATATGTAGAGGGAAGATTCATTAAGCACTTTTTATATGCCAGGCACTGTGCTAAATGTAGTAGATACAAATACAAGCAAAAGAGATAGTCTCCTTTCTCAAAGAGCTTGCACTCTAATGGGAGAAGACAACAGATAATGATGGAAACTATTAAGTAGTTCTTGTCAAGAGACTTAAGCTTAGCAAAGCCATCTGTATACAAAGGCAAAACAGATCAGAACCTACACTGATAGCTCAATAGCCCAGGAAAAGGAGACAGCTTTGTAATGTGGTACTTATGAAAGAGAGTACGGGAAGATAAAAAGGGGATGGGAAGCATCCTGCTAGTTCCTAAACAACACAGAACTCTTTAATTCTGCAAAAAAAGGATAACACTTAATATACAACTGGGAAAAAGAATAAAGTTAATATCAATCACATTAAAGTGGAAGTAGTTTTCAGATCCTTTCTGGAAAGCAGATTTCCATTGGAATATAAACTGAAGGGGACTGAAGGAATGGCACACTAGAGAAAAGGACCCCAAAAAGGAAGTGGGGTACCCAGAGGATAGACTTTAACAACCTTTCAGTCTTGACGTGGCTGACCATCCTATGACAATAATGCTGTTCCACAGGGTGATTTGGAAAAAGCACTGGCATTGGAGATAGGAAACTTGATCTGTAAACCTGACATGAACTGACTTGCTCAAGATCATGCAGCTACTTTCTTTGCATTTCATATCTTCCTCCAAAAAAATGGGAAAACTACACTAAATGATCTCCAAATTCCCTTCTACCTGGACAACCCAAAGTATGCCCTGGTTTATGGTCATTTAATAATCTTGGACAAGCTGCTTCCCTCCTTGGGCTCATTTACTGTATCAGAGGTCCCTTTGACTCAAAGTCCATGTGGTGGTTCTTTTCTCATCCCAGTCATGTCTGTCTCTTCATGACCCAATTTGGGGTTTCCTTGGCAAAAATACTAGAGCGATTTGCCACTTCCCTCTCCAGATCATTTTACAGATGAGGAAACTGAGGGAAACAGAGGTTAAGTGAGGTCTAAGATATGAATTCAAATCATCCTTCCATTCACTATCATTCTGAGCAAGTCACTTCACTAGAACCTCATTTCCCTGTGTAAACTGAGCGGGGCCGAAATAGAGGGCCTCTAAGGTCTCTTCCAACTCCAACATTTTACATATTGTTTGTTGTTCATAGCTCAAGTCAGAGGGATCTTCCAAAAATGGTTCTCAATGCCATAGAGAAAGAAAGGATGGATTTCCTCCCAGAGGGTGAGAACCCCACAACCATCTACCAACAAAAAGCAACATTTAAAAAGGGATGCTATAGGATGGCAAGAGAGCACATGGATATCATTCCAAATCACCATTTTCTGGAGTTCCAAGAGGCTCGGCATGCCCTAAGCTGAGCTGGTAAAGACAGACATCCTCTATCCCAAAGTAATGACTTCCAAGTCTCCACCCTTCTTGGGTTCTGGCTCCTCACAACTCCTCCCTTTCCCTTTTCCCTCCTGCTGTGGTGGGTACATTTAGCCCAATGATTTATTTGCTTCCAACACAAAAACAGAGGAGATATCTTACATATTTATACCATAAGATAAACAGAGATTTTCCTGATCAAAGGGCCCCCCAGATCTGGAGCCGATTACCGGGAGTGTTTGCTTAACAGAGGTCACACTGAAGAGAGCAGCCTCTGGAGAACATATGTTAGAGCATGTCGAGGGGCAGAAAATTCAAGCAACAAATGGAAATTCACACATTTTTAAAAGCTGGAGACCCCATGGCTTCAAGTAGAAAACTAGCAACCCAGGT
>NW_025361242.1:0-1017 GCF_016433145.1 Gracilinanus agilis
GATGTGTATAAGAGGCAGCTCTCTCTCTCTCTCTCTCTCTCTCTCTCTCTCTCTCTCTCTCTCTTTCTCTCTCTCTGGGACTGTAAGGAGACTGAGATATGGATTTAAGGCCTAAATAGCCTCACTGATTATTAATAATTTGGGTAGATAAGGTAGATAGATAGTGGTTATATTATCAGATAGAGAGAGTAGTGAGACTAGGCAAGGGCTTCAGTCTAGCAGAAGATTCTGCCCTCTGAAACAGATAGATGTAGGGTTTTTAAGAGAAATTTAGTTAGGATTGGGATCTGGGATATAGTTATAATCTATCACAAGATTACTTTCACTTTCCTCCTTCCTATTTCTGATCCGTATTTCTTAATAATAAACTAAGTGTTTTGCATTTAATAAACTGCTCATTGGCTTTTGATCAAACCTCTTCCCCCCAAATTTAACCCTTTACAGAGTCATAGTCAGGATTACATAAGACCTAGCTGCTTCTACATTAAAGGAACTGATAGCATAGAACAGGGGTCGGCATCATATGGTTCTTGAGCCATATCTGGCTCTTTTGAGGGCCAGATATGGCTCTTTCTGCAGGAGCAATAAAGTCAACTTTTTTTCAGGCGCTGTTACAGGAGCGCGCACTGTGAGCACTGTACGGCTCTCACAAAATTACATTTTAGAAAATGTGGTGTTAATGGCTCTCACAGCCAAAAAGTTTGCCGACCCCTGGGATTGAATATGACATTTTGAAAGGCAAAGGACCTATGCCCTAGAATTACATACCCCAGAAAAACTGAATATAATCCTGCAGGTGAAAAAAAAATGAACTTCAATGAAATAGAAGAATTTCATACTTTCCTGACAAGAAAAATAAGGATGAAAAGAAAATTTGATAAGCAAATTTGACACAC
Organism: Gracilinanus agilis; assembly: GCF_016433145.1. Taxonomy (NCBI): domain Eukaryota; kingdom Metazoa; phylum Chordata; class Mammalia; order Didelphimorphia; family Didelphidae; genus Gracilinanus; species Gracilinanus agilis. The sequence continues at coordinate 897 of NW_025361242.1, forward strand.
ATGAGAAGCAGAAAAAGGTAGTGAAAACTTAAGGATTTATGTATGGTTGCATTTTGTACATTCATACCTGAAGTGAAAATTAAAATAATTATATATATACATACATATGTATGTATATATA
>NW_025361243.1:0-1202 GCF_016433145.1 Gracilinanus agilis
GTTGAGAAAACTGATGACCAGAAAGATTCAGTACCTTAGCTAAGATTTTGAACCTAGGTTCTCCAACTCTAGAGACATTGGTCTTTCCACTGTACCGCATGATTATCTCCACTCAACAGCACAAAACAATTGGAAATATAATTTTGGGAGCAATAGAAATTGAAGCAATAATTAATTTACGCCATGTCAGTAAGTGAGCTATCTGAAATAAGAGAGAAGAAGGAGAACAGAGAACAGATGACAGACCTTAGACTGAAAACTTCCATAAACTTTGTAGGAAGAATAAGAGATACGGTAATACTTGGGGAACTCCAAGCATTTATGTTCACACGGAGGGTTTTAACACATGACAATAAATAGGCAGTATCCTCTATGAAAGCACTTAGGAGACATAGTGAATAGAGTGTTGGGCTAAGAGTTAGGAAGAATCCTCTACCCGAGTTCAAATCTGACCTCAGGAATTTACTAGCTGTGTGATTCTGGACAAGTCCCTTTACCTTGTTTGCCTTGGTTTTCTCATCTATAGAATGAGCTGGAGAAGGAAGTGGCAAAGGACTCCAGTATCTTTGCCTATAAAATTTCAAATGGGATCACAAAGAGTTGGATGTACATTACAATAACAGTACTCAAACAACAATAACAATACTCAAGGGAAACTATTCCTTTCTAAGGAAATTTAATCTTAACATGCCTGTAGGTAAACACTATTTAATAGCTGGTTGAAAACTGAATCTTCATCAAGAAACTGAGAGCCATATTTGGACAAATGAGATTGAAGGGGACAAATCAGAGGAAAAGATGAAGCGAAATCTCTCTGTGCTTGGGGGTGATGTTTGGATGTTATGTGGGCTAGATGAATGTTCCAACATGTTAAACAACAAGGGGCAAATATAGAAAAAACAAATGGAGGCAAAAGATGAAATCAAAATTATCAGATTATTCTGAGTTTCCAGCAATCAAGTCCAAAGATCAACTAAAGTGAAGTAAGCCAATGGTTATATTGAATTTTAATTTAAAAAAACATCACCATTAAAATATATAAATAACAATTTTCTAACTTTTTTAGACATTTGTAGCTTTATGCCTCTTAAATAATTAAAGTTAAATCTGCATTAAGGCTTTTGGGACACCCTGTGTTTATAGCATCACTTTTTGTGAAAGGAAAAGACAAACAACTTTTATGCTCATCTACTAGGGAATGG
>NW_025361244.1:0-4059 GCF_016433145.1 Gracilinanus agilis
GATAAAAAAAAAAAAAAATATATATATATATATATATATATATATATTAGTTATATTTGACAAATACTAAACTCTAATTTTATACATACACATATAATTATATATATAAAACTATATAGATTATAATTTTAAATGGCTCACATGTCTCTCCTGAAAGTAGCATATAGGAAATTATCAGATTATTCAGGGCAATGACAGCTGCAACATGCCCAGAATAACAGTGAGTCACATGCATTACTACCTTCACCCTTCACCCAGAGTCTTAAATGGGACCTGTAAGCAATGCAGTACCCATAGATGCTGCTATGTACTGGAATAGGACAAGAGTCCTTGCAGAGGTGAAATTTCTCCATACTAATATGTCCCAGAAGCTGTAAAGAAATTCCTTACAAAGATATACCACCTTAATCACCTAGTCATTTGGGTCAGTGTTTCCCAAATGTTTAAGGAAATGATTCTACTTCTCCCAGAAAAAGATTTATACCTTTGAATCAGTGCTTCAATTCTGGCTCTAAATAGCAAAGGCAGAAAGGTGCCATTGCCCACTGGGTTTTCAGTATCCTTCATTAAAATAATTGGTTGCCTAGCTTTAATTCTTAAAGGATAAACACCCCAGAATTGACTCTAAAAAGGGAAATTAATTGTTTTCATTGTTATCACTCTCATCAGAGGACAAAAACATTTATTAAGCATGTTTTAAAACATTCATCTTTCTCTGTGTATAATGTTCTCTTGGTTTTGCTCCTTTCACTCTGCATCAATTCCGGGAGGTCATTCCAGTTCACATGGAATTCCTCCAGTTTGTTATTCCTTTGAGCACAATAGTATTCCATCACCAGCAGATACCACCAATTTGTTTAGCCATTCCCCAATTGAAGGGCATATCCTCGTTTTCCAGTTTTTTGCCACTACAAAGAGTGTGGCTATAAATATTTGTGTACATATGTTTTTCCCTATGATCTCTTTGGGGTATAAACCCAGCAGTAGTATGGCTGGATCAAAGGGCAGACAGTCTTTTAGCGCCCTTTGGGCATAGTTCCAAATTACCATCCAGAATGGCTGGATCACTGTGGTAAAATTCGAATGTAATGGACATCTCTACTAGCAGCAATGCAATGATCCAGGACAATTCTGAGGGACTTATGAGAAAGAACACTATCCACATCCAGAGAAAGAATTGTGGAAGTAGAAACACAGAAAACATGGCATAGAAAGGTTCTTATCTGGGTCAAACAGAGCCTGTCATTGGGAACTTTGATGTGGGTCAAGGTTCAGGATTGGTGATGACACACTGGAAAAACATGAGGAAATCAGTGCTTAGAATAGATAAAGACACAGAACAAGATGGAACAAAAAACCTTTCATACATCTGCCCCATGTTGTAATTTATGAGGCTTTGGGTTTCTAAAATGATGAATGTTCTACTCTCCTTTTAAGTCTTTGGCTCTTTCTTTGCCCTCATTACCATCTAGCAAGTGACTGCTGGGAAGACTTTAAGATCATCCTCCTCCAAGGCAGTTTCTCCTGTTAATTCATCCAAGTTTACATCTTCTGGTCAAAATCAGGGTCTCTCTTGTTGGGGAGTGACTATTTGCTGGTTTTTTTTTAATGATTTTGGTTCTTGGGGAGTCTCTCTGTTTTATTATAAGCAACTCTTTGGTTTAAGTTGAGGAAGATCCAAATTCACTGATGTCAGTTTTATAGCAGCCTAGCATTCCCTTAACTTCTTCAGAGTCCCAAGGAAGGAAAGAGATGAAGCATCCATAGTCCTTCTTCATAAAGTCTTTCTTCATACCCTACCAAGGATTCAAAAGGAAGATGCTCCTTGGGGCTAGGTCACCTGCCACAGCAAAAACCATAAGCTATCCTTAATTCCCTGACATTTGCTAGCAAATTTATTTGAGAAGACCATCAGGAGAGTCCGAGCTAAAAAGTGCCTTTAAAATTTTTTTTCTTGTCTGTGGACAGTAAAACCTCCCTTCCCAGACTCATGGAATCTCAAGACACAGAGAGGCCACCCTGTAGGTAATTCATTATAGGCTAGTGGAGGCAGGATGTTTCCACTTTAATTCAAATACTGAAAACCCAATCATGTGCCTTAGTATTAATTTGGACAACTTCTGGATTTTCCCAGTCAGTCTCAAAAAGTCCAGTATGGGCAATTCCTCATAATCTCAGCTTAGGCAGTCAGCTGTGCAGCAAATAGGTCAAGCAATAAACAAACCTTTCAGAGCAAGCTTTCCTATTGACGTTAGTAATCTGGTTCTTGTTAATTGTCTTATATAGATTTAGGAAGGTTCAGAATACCAAAGGCTTCCAAAGAAGCAAGGAATCGCATAAGAAGACACTAAAGCAAGTCAGTTTTTTTGAGGGAAGATATTCACAAAATGAAGGGCAGTCAGGGGGAATGAAGGAATCAGACAAGGTCTACTGAATCTTAGAATGAAATTTGTTATGCCACTTGGGGGCCCTAGAGGGAATGAGGCACCCTATCCCCAAACCAGTAAAGCATGTTGGATTTTCATAGGGTACTTATGGGGGTCCAGCAAGTATTGGGGAAAGGTAGCAAGAAGCCTGGATCCAGGGAATAGTGTTGATTTATGCTAGTGACAGAAGGGGAGACTCCTAGGGAATTGAAGGCAAGTTGATAGTCACATAGCCAGCTTGCAGAAAAGGGGTTTTGTTGGTCCTTCTCTGATACGATGACTCAAATGTTTTTTTCCCCATTTTTTAATTGTCAACTCAAAGGTTTTTTAATTCACTTGAGGGCTTCTTTGTTTAGCAGAGTGGGATTGTTACTGGGCTTCTTATACCTACTCCCCAGCATAGTAGAATGTAAGCCCAGACCCTTGAAAGTGTTAAGAGTCTCTTGGACCAGATGATGAAACTGAGGCCCAGGCTCACTGAGGCTAGGTGACTTACTCAAAGTCACCCAGGAACTAAACCTCAGAAGTAGAATTTGAATCAAGGTGCTCAGATTCCTGAGCCAGTCCTCTTCACCACTGCCCCATTCTTCCTCTTGGCTGCTGAGCCTTAGTAAGTCGATACCTAATCATTTCTTGAATGGCATCTCAGGGACTAAGTGTGTTTTAAGTGTCTTTGTTAAGGTCAACAGAATTTAAGGTGGTCCTATCCATGTAATAGATGTTCAATAAATGCTTGTTGAGTAACAAATGCGGTGTGTCTTCTATTTGGGGATATCCCAGATGTTTTATCACAAGGTTAACCAGAGCAGAGATGATCTCAACCTGAATTCATAGGGCCATGCAGTTCCAAACCTCATGGGAGAATTAGACATCTGAAATATTTCATAGACCCAGGATGAGTAAAGGAGGAAGGGTAGCAATGGAGACTGCTAGTAGTAAATGATAATAACAATGATGATGATGATTCACATTTTCATAGTAATTTTAGAGCTTATGAAATTGGAATCATCTCACTGCATTAAATAGGAAGTAGCTGTTGTAGACAAAAGCAAGGCAACTGAAAGTATGGTATGAGGAGTATTCCTAAAGGAGCTTCTATAACCCATACTTGCTGCTAGGCCAATTTAGTTACTTACCTTTGGTTTGGAATTTCATATTTAACAAGTAATACTAGGTTATAACCCTAGGGGAAAAAACCCACCGGTTGGTTGTATTTCTTAATCATACAATAGACTTAAAAGGTACCATACAATCATTCTCCAAAGAAATATATAAATCAATCGATAAGCATTTAATAAGCTCCTACTCTATTCCAGGCACTGGTAGATTCTAGAGACAAATTAACAACAAAAACAAATCAAATAATCCTTACCTGAAGAAACTTATGTCCTTTGTATCTATTGATATATGTATATAAATATACATTATATATATATACATATATATAATAAATACAAAACAAATTAAAGGTAGTTAGGGAGGGAGGGAGCATGCTAGATTTCTAGGAATGGGAATGAGGAAAGACTTGATGAAGAAGGTGGTGCTTGGTTACAACTCCTCTAATAAGGAGATCAGTCCAAAAAATGAGGTCACTAAAAAATAAGTTCATATCTTTATATATTCAGAAAAGGCA